>NW_020837969.1:20271469-20376091 GCF_003676395.1 Aethalodelphis obliquidens | reverse complement strand
GGACCGGGGCACGAATCCGTGTACCCTGCATCGGCAGGTGGACTCTCAACCACTGCGCCACCAGGGAAGCCCTAAGACAATCTTTTGATGGGCAGTTTGTGGTTGATATTTTTGGTTTAAGGACCTGCCTTAGTTAATTTATCACCAAATAGTTCCAAATTAGCAGGAACCTTCTCCAACGTTCACTTTGTTTTGGTGTTACTGAGTCTATAACATCAAATCAATAAATTTTTTGTACCCGTGGCATGTTTGAATGCCCTTAAAGTGCCCTTCGCATTTTTCAAAGGCTGGTAGAAACTCCAGTCAGGTAACAAAAATAAGCTAATGACATTTCATTCTAATTAACAATGAACGCGTTCTTAAAATTAGGACTTTGATTTTCGACACTCCAGTCGCATCGACCCTTCCCTCTCTTCTCAAGTTTGTCCTTAGAAACTTTGTTGAATATTAGGATTTAATAAAGACTTTGGGTAAAAAACATTCTAAGCAGGATGTCTCTTTAGCATTTCAATTCAAGAGTATTTATCAACAGTAATTTCTATTTTTGTAAATGTGAGATCGTGTGAGTTTATAAGATAGAGTTGTCTATTTATTACAGTGAGATTATTCATGTTCTCCCATGACAAGAAGAGGCAAAAGGCTAATAATTTATCTGTTTACTCCCTGTATTTACTTTGAGAACAGTAACGCTTCCAGCGCTGATTCATGTGTGTCAAAGTGATTTCTGTTAAATATTTACATGTTATGTACACAGAAGCTTCAATTTTCAGAGTACGAGTAATCCACTAAAATAAAGATATATTGATATTTTTATAATGCAAGTCCCATGAATCCACATTCATTAAAACAAAAACCAGACTGAATTAAGATGTTTCCGTTTTAGGAAAAGTTTAAACGAAGCCAGTCTCATTACTGCCACACACACATGCCTTAGAGAAATACAACTATTACTGGTCAAAGTCTTGAGATTATGTAATTAAATAAACAGGTAGGAATGAGCTAGAGTCAAAATACATCCAGAATATGAAAATGATTCAAGAAAAAAAGTCTAAAATAAGGTGTTAGCATTTCAAATCCTGGTTTGAAAACGTATGTTCTCTTAGAGTCAAAAATACATTTTATCAAAGCTTTAGTAGCTTTAAGCTTGCGCACACCTCATCCCAGAAAATCATGCATTGTAATACGTGGAATCTTCAGATTTTTCGTAATTCAATGATTTTCAAGTGGATGATATTTTTAACACTTATAAGTATCGTTTGGGACTCTTAAAACTTCACACAAAGCCATTTTATTTATTTGCTTGGATTCCTTGGACGGCTTCATGAACTGAAACGTATGTGATACCTGGCACTGTATTAGGTTAGCACATCTCAAAGTTGTATTTATGCTAAACGTGAACTTGCACAGCTATTTATACATATTTCCCTATGTGGCAGAAGAAAAGACAGCATAGGCTTTAGATAAGTATTGATACCTTGACGGGAATAGAGTGTACTGCTCCATTCCCTTTGGATGTAAACCCTAGAAATTCCCTTGAATCAGCATATCTACAAATCCATGTTCCCCCGAATAAAATTTGTGGCTCATGACTCACTTTCTACTCAGAGTACTTGCCTTTTCAGTACTAAAGGGTGGACTGCAATCATGGCCTCAAGTTTACACCTTGCCCTGTCTCTGTGCCCTTTGTCAGGTTGCTTTGCAGTTCCACCTACTAAAGGGTTAGAAAGTATTTTTTCAGCCTGTAATTCTGAGTTCGACTGTGTGACTTGCTTTGTCCGCTGGAGTCAGGTGGAAGTGGCAGCAGGTCTGTCCTGAGCCCAAGACTAGAGATCTAGAATGCTTCTACTTGCTCTTCTGCTTCTCTGCCATCACTTTAGGGACCCGTCTGGGCTGGTCTGCTGGAGGCTGAGAAGTACCTGAGGCACATCAGCAGAGGCCAGTCCCGATGAGCAGATCTGCCAGCTCACCCCCAGAACACATAAGCCCAGCCTTTATACACAGAGCTGCTTAGAGACACCCAGCTGATTTCAGCCATTTGAACATTAAATGCTCACTGTTATATGCTACTGAGATTTTGCGTTTTGTTGTTTCACTGCAAAAATTAACTACTACAGCCTGATAGGAAAATTCATTCCATTGGAAGCAGGAAATGCAGTGGTTTTTCAAAACAGAGCCCTTCCACCTCTTGTCAGAATCATTTTAGTGTGCATTTTGGAATGTAGATGCCTAGGTTACATCTCAGACCCACTGAGTCAGAATCCTTGGGAAGAGGTATCTGAAAATAGAAATATAACCCACTAATGGTCGTATAAAAGTCATGTTGTCTTCTTGCAACCATAGACAGATTTACTGGCAAAAACAGATAAGGCAGATGAATTAGGTCCTGGGCTAAAATTTGCAGTGACCTAAGTTTCTTGATACCTTTATATTATAAGAAAGTTATTTTCAGTCTTTTTTTTCCTGCATAAAAAGGGTGTGGTGGGGCTTCCCTGGTGGTGCAGTGGTTGAGAGTCCGCCTGCCAATGCAGGGGACACGGGTTCATGCCCCGGTCTGGGAAGATCCCACATGCCACGGAGCGGCTGGGCCCGTGAGCCATGGCCGCTGAGCCTGCACGTCCAGAGCCTGTGCTCCGCAACGGGAGAGGCCACAACAGTGAGAGGCCCGCGTACCGCAAAAAAAAAAAAAAAAAAAAAAAAAAGGGTGTGGTGAGTTCTAGCTTTTATAACCATACATATAACCTCAAGATAGTCTTAGATAAATTTACTTTTTTTTTCTTTTTTCTTCTGGGTGAGATCCATAAAAACCATTTGGATCAAGTAACTGAAGAGTCTAGAAATAGATCTTCAGGTATACAGCAAAATCCAAATGATTAAACAATATCTTTAGAAATATATCTCTATCTCTCAGCTGTATTTTTTTCTCTCTGTGGTCTTTCACTTTTAGGTCAGTTATTTCCAGTCAATTTTGAAAATAGTCTCCAACATCTCTGGGCTTACATCCTGCTTGCTTAGTAATCTCAGTAAATATATGGATCTTCTTTTCCTATTTCACCAAAAGTTGTAGGGATAATGCTTACTGTTCTAATTTAAATCAAATGATCATTCCTTATACCTGCTGGCTAAAAGGATTGAATAACTTATTGGCCAGGCATGCATCACATTCCCACTCTTTGGAGATATGGGATGGTTGGATCCCAACAATTCCATATGGATTAAAAGTGAGGTGGATGAGCTTAACCAAAAGAAAATCAAGCTGTTATACCAGAAACTGAGGGAATACATAAAAGGAGATCAAAAACAACAGGTGTCAACCATAATTTAATGAATTAATTATTCATAGCTTTCTCAATAAACTTTAAGGGCATATATTTTTTAAAAGCCTCGTATATGATTACTTTGGGGGAGGGCATAAGGAAAAGCACAAAAATATTATGAAGTTGAGTCAAGCCCTAGGGATACTCACTATCAATACAAAATTTGATTCAGTTAAAAACTGACACAATGTTCCTACCCTCAAAGGAAGCTTATCAAGCACGTATTAGAAAAAATTCTCTTTTTTAAGACACAATGAAAATAACCTATTTGGAACATAAAACTATCCTGATACATGAATACTCTGAATTTGTAACATGGACATAAAATACAATAATCTATACCATCAAAATATCAATTTTAGTGAAAACAAAAATGTATTTAAGGATTAGATTTAAATTTGTTCCTGTGGTTACATATTCCAGATGTTTACATTTATTACTTATTTGTTTATAAATACAGATCTGTAATTAACTGAGAAATTTGTTCTTTACATTTCACTCTATATTTATGGCTATGTGTGCCAAACTTGCCTTCCTAGAATACTATGTAATTCTTTTGTTCCACAAGGCAGTAACATCCACCAGATGGTATAAGTACATAAAGCCCAGATGTCAATATTTTCAAAACTTCATTTTTAATGAGTGGAGATGAACATGAACATGCATTACATGATGGTTAGTGTTCAGTATTATTCACATTCCGGGTGGAAAGCTGAGAATGTTCTCTACTATTAAACTTGCTGTCCATTTAAAATCATGGAAAATGAGGTAGGATAGTATATAGGTAAAATCTTTTTGCCTGAAATGTATTAAGGATCATTGTAAATATTGAATTAAGGTATAAAAAGTCATCTGCAGAAGTGCAACAGTAAGATGACATTATTTAACAGAAACATATGTGGAAACATTTGGGAGCCTCAACATAAGACTTCATGGGATGCGACTTGAAAAAATAAAAGTTAATGTGATGACGAGGAAGATAAATTCAGGAGATGACAGTCTTGTTCTAGTATGCCCTAACATGAAAACAAATGGGGAATTCTGTGAAGTTCTAGGCAATAAGCACTACATGGAAAAATGACAAATAGGAATTCACCCAGAAAATAGCAGCTGTGTCATATGGGGAATGCTTATTACAAATGGAAATATTTAAGTTGGAGCAAAGAAGATTTAGAAGAGAAAAAGCACTGTCACAAGCCTGCCATATGGAAGAATCTGTGAAAGTAATGGAGGGCAAATTTCCCATTAACATAAACTATAACATCCTAACATTCATGTTGATTCAAAATGGAACTTTTCTTGGAGACTTGTAAGTTTCCAGCACTAGGGATGTTCATGCAGACCTGGAACTGTAAAGTCAGATAGCAGGTGTTCTATAATATTTTTGGAATGAATAAGTGAAGAGAGGGAAGATAATTTAAATTTATTGAGCACCTACTTTTTCTCCTGTCTAAAAAACAGTCATATAATTTATTCAACAATCCCTTCCACTGCAAATATAACCTTCATTTTACTGATTAGAAAACCGATGCCCAGAGGCTAACTTAACGAAGATCACAAATAAGTGGAGACCCAGAATTCCTCCAGTGATCTGTCTGGCTCTAATCTGTGCATGCTCTATCTAGGTTTTTTTGTTTTTTTGTTTTTTTAAGAATCAAGGTTGTATAATCCATTGGTTAATATCAATAATATTGGGGTAGAGGCTGATGAAATGCAGATACATGAGCATGTTACAAAATATTTGATATGTGTGAATAGACAAAACTACCTATCATGAAGCCTTTTTTCTGCTGAGGCAAGACAGAAAACAAGATTATTTTAGATAGTGCGAAGCACTATAAAGAAAATGTACATGTAGATTGGTAAATGGAGGATACCTTTACATAGGTGGTCAGGTAAGACCTCTTTGAAGAGGTGAAATATACCTGAAACCTAACTGATGAGAAAGAGTCTGGTGTGCAGGCAGCCACAGAGAAAGAATCCCAGGTTGAAATAACAGAAAGCCATGAGGCGGGCATGAGCTGCAAAAAATCTCTATTATTAAAACTTGGCAAATAAGAGAGATAATTCATGACATGATGTCAGAGAGAAAGTCAGACACCAGATAGACCTTCTGGTCTATGCCACGGTGTCTGAATACTATTCTGTGTCCAGTGGAAAGCCTTACGTGATGTGGGTCACATGCTAAAATTTGGGGAGGATATTTTTGAGATTGACAAGAGTAGAAACAAAGAAATCATCAATAAAAATATTTCAGAAGAATGAGAAAATAATGGAGGCTAACAGTGGAAATGGAGATAAGTGGATAGTTTCCAGCTTATAAAGCCAACTTTACTGAAGTATAAGTTACATAAAATAAAATACACACATTTGAAGTTTTCTGAGTTTTGACACATATATGTACTCTCAGCTACATTTTTGAGGGAACAAAATCAGGAAATAGTAAAATCTCTTGTGTAATAAAAAATACAATTTTTAAAATAAAAATGAAGTTTTAGAAAATAAATTGAGGTTAAACTTCCAGAGTGTAGGACAAATAGACTAGATATATTGACTGAAAAGATGAGGCAAAGAGGATCATTGTGCTTTAAAATATTTTAAAAAGTGAAGAATATAACTGATATAAAATGATATTCCATACGGTTTCATGAGGGCAAATCCAGATAACTTTGAAAGGAACAAAATCCAGGCAACATTAATCTCATCCGCAGGACTAATTATTCACAGACAATGCAACAGTGCCTTGAAAACTGAGGAGAAAATTTATTCCAGCCTAGAATTCTATACCCAACCAAACAACTAATCAAATATGAGAGTAAAATAAAGTCATTTTCAGATATGCATAATCTCATAAAATTTCCTTTCTACATACCGTTTCTTTTTGAGAATGACCTTTAGCAAAACATGGAAAAAAATATGGGATTCAGGGAATAGTAGATCCAACCCAGAGTAATAACAAAGGGACTTCTGAGATGGTCAGTTAGGTTGTAGGCCCAGAAAACCAGAATGAGAAGAGTTAATGGAGTTATCTGGGACTCGCCCCTCTGGGGGAAAAAGGGTAGTCTAAAATAGGATTGAAATTTTAGAAAAACTTGAGAATATGATTAAGGTAAGTACAGATTTAAAATATTTTTTGTTGTTGTTAAACTCCACTAATCGACCAATTTCAGAGATTAACTAGACACAACAGAATATAATTATTACCAACTCTGCTGATATAAAAGTTAAATGCATAGTTGACATTATATGTGGAAGGGATAGGAGAGTGGAAGGAAAGGTAGGAGTGAGAAGTTCTTTATTTCACAAAGCAAGAAGTGACACTGTCACTAATGGATCAAGAATAGGTGGTAATAGGGGGTTTCCCTGGTGGCGCAGTGGTTGAGAACCCACCTGCCGATGCAGGGGACATGGGTTCGTGCCCCGGTCTGGGAAGATCCCACATGCCATGGAGCCGCTGGGCCCATGAGCCATGGCTGCTGAGCCTGCGCGTCCGGAGCCTGTGCTCTGCAATGGGAGACGCCACAACAGTGAGAGGCCTGCGTACTGCAAAAAAAAAAAAAAAAAGAATAAGTGGTAACAGGCCTCTTAGATAGCCTCATCCACCAGAGGGAAGACAGTGGAAGCAAGAAGAACTACAATCCTGTAGCCTGTGGAACGAAAACCACATTCACAGAAAGATAGACAAGATGAAAAGGCAGAGGGCTATGTACCAGATGAAGGAACAAGATAAAACCCCAGGAAAAAACTAAATGAAGTGGAGATAGGCAACCTTCCAGAAAAAGAATTCAGAATAATGATAGTGAAGATGATCCAGGACCTCGGAAAAAGAATGGAGGCAAAGATCGAGAAGATGCAAGAAATGTTTAACAAAGACCTAGAAGAATTAAAGAACAAACAAACAGAGATGAACAATACAATAACTGAAATGAAAAATACACTAGAGGGAATCAGTAGCAGAATAACTGAGGCAGAAGAACGGAAAAGTGACCTGGAAGACAGAATGGTGGAATTCACAGCTGTGGAACAGAATTAAGAAAAAAGAATGAAAAGAAATGAAGACAGCCTAAGAGACCTCTGGGACAACATTAAACACAACAACATTCGTATTATAGGGGTCCCGAAAGGAGAAGAGAGAGAGAGAAAGGACCCAAGAAAATATTTGAAGAGATTATAGTCGAAAACTCCCCTAACATGGGAAAGGAAATAGCCACCCAAGTCCAGGAAGCACAGAGAGTCCCATACAGGATAAACCCAAGGAGAAACACGCCGAGACACATAGTAATCAAATTGGCAAAAATTAAAGACAAAGAAAAATTATTGAAAGCAGCTAGGGAAAAACGACAAATAACATACAAGGGAACTCTCGTAAGGTTAACAGCGGATTTCTCAGCAGAAACTCTACAAGTCAGAAGGGACTGGCATGACATATTTAAAGTGATGACAGGGAAGAACCTACAACCAAGATTACTCTACCTGGAAAGGATCTCATTCAGATTCTATGGAGAAATCAAAAGCTTTACAGACAAGCAAAAGCTAAGAGAATTCATCACCACCATACCAGCTCTACAACAAATGCTAAAGGAACTTCTCTAAGTGGGAAACACAAGAGAAGAAAAGGACCTACAAAAACAAACCCAAAACAATTAAGAAAATTGTCATAGGAACATACATATCAATAATTACCTTAACCGTGAATGGATTAAATGCTCCAACCAAAACACACAGGCTCTCTGAATGGATACAAAAACAAGACCCATCTATATGCTGTCTACAAGAGACCCACGTCAGACCTAGGGACACATACATACTGAAACTGAGGGGATGGAAAAAGATATTCCATTCAAATGGAAATCAAAAGAAAGCTGGAGTAGCAATACTCATATCAGATAAAATAGATTTTAAAATAAAGAGTGTTACAAGAGAAAAGGAAGAACACAACATAATGATCAAGGGATCAATCCAAGAAGATATAACAATTATAAATATATATGCACCCAACATAAGAGCACCACAATACATAAGGCAACTGCTAACAGCTATAAAAGAGGAAATCGACAGTAACACAGTAATAGTGGAGGACTTTTTTAACACCTCATTTACACCAATGGACAGATCATCCAAACAGGAAATTAATAAGGAAACACAAGCTTTAAATGACACAATAGACTAGATAGATTTAATTGATATTTATAGGACATTCCATCCAAAGACAGCAGATTACCCTTTCTTCTCAAGTGCACACGGAACATTCTCCAGGATAGATCACACCTTGGGTCACAAATCAAGCCTCAGTAAATTTAAGAAAACTGAAATCATATCAAGCATCTTTTCTGACCACAACGCTATGAGATTAGAAATCAATTACAGGGAAAAATCGTGAAAAACACAAACACATAGAGGCTAAACAATACGTTACTAAATAACCAAGAGATCACTGAATAAATCAAAGAGGAAATCAAAAAATACCTAGAGACAAATGACAATGAAAGCACGATGATCCAAAACCTATGGGAAGCAGCAAAAGCAGTTCTAAGAGGGAAGTTTACAGCAATACAGTCCTACCTCAAGAAGCAACAAACATCTCAAATAAGCTAACCTTACCCCTAAAGGAACTAGAGAAGGAAGAACAAACAAAACCCAAAGTTAGTAGAAGGAAAGAAATCATAAAGATCAGAGCAGAAATAAATGAAATAGAAACAAAACAATAGCAAAGATCAATAAAACTAAAAGCTGGTTCTTTGAGAAGATAAAAAAAATTGATAACCCATTAGACAGACTCATCAAGAAAAAGAGGGAGAGGACTCAAATCAATAAAATTAGAAATGAAAAAGGAGAAGTTACAACAGACACGGCAGAAGTACAAAGCATCCTAAGAGACTACTACAAGCAACTCTATGCCAATAAAGATGGACAACCTGGAAGAAATGGACAAATTCTTAGAAAGGTATAACCTTCCAAGACTGAACCAGGAAGAAATAGAAAATATGAACAGACTGATCACAGTAATGAAATTTAAACTGTGATTAAAAATCTTCCAACAAACAGTAGTCCAGGACCAGAAGGCTTCACAGGTGAATTCTATCAAACATTTAGAGAAGAGCTAACACCCATCCTCCTCAAACTCTTCCAAAAAATTGCAGAGGAAGGAACACTCCCAAACTCATTCTATGAGGCCACCATCACCCTGATAACAAAACCAGACAGAGATACTACAAAAAAAGAAAATTACAGACCAATATCACTGTTGAATATAGATGCAAAAATCCTCAAGAAAATATTCGCAAACAGAATCCAACAGTACATTAAAAGGGTCATACACCATGATCAAGTGGGATTTATCCCAGGGATGCAAGGATTCTTCAATATACACAAATCAATCAATGTGATACATCATATTAACAAATCGAAGAATAAAACCCATATGATCAGCTCAATATATGCAGGAAAAGCTTTTGACAAAATTCAACACCAATTTATGATAAAAACTCTCCAGAAATTGGGCATAGAGGGAACCTACCTCAACATAATAAAGGTCATATACGACGAACCCACAGCAAACATCATTCTCAATGGTGAAAAACTGGAAACATGTCCTCTAAGATCAGGAACAAGAGAAGGATGTCCACTCTCACCACTATTATTCAACATAGTTTTGGAAGTCCTAGCCACGGCAATCAGAGAAGAAAAAGAAATAAAAGGAATACAAATTGGAAAAGAAGAAGTAAAACTGTCACTGTTTGCAGATGACATGATACTATACATAGAGAATCCTAAAGATGCTACCAGAAAACTACTAGAGCTAATCAATGAATTTGGTAAAGTGGCAGGATACAAAATTAATGCACAGAAATCTCTTGCTTTCCTATACACTAATGATGAAAAATCTGAAAGAGAAATTAAGGAAACACTCCCATTTACCATTGCAACAAAAAGAATAAAATACCTAGGAATAAACCTACTGAGGGAGACAAAAGACCTGTATGCAGAAAACTATAAGACACTGATGAAAGAAATTAAAGATGATACAAACAGATGTAGAGATATACCATGTTCTTGGATTGGAAGAATCAATATTGTGAAAATGACTATATTACCCAAAGCAATCTACGGATTCAATGCAATCCCTGTCAAATTACCAATGACATTTTTTACAGAACTAGAACAAAAAAATCTTAAAATTTGTATGGAGACAGAAAAGACCCCAAATAGCCAAAGCAGTCTTGGGGGAAAAAAACGGAGCTGGAGGAATCAGACTCCCTGACTTCAGACTGTACTACAAAGCTACAGTGATCAAGACAATATGGTACTGGCACAAAAAGAGAAATATAGATCAATGGAACAGGATAGAAAGCCTAGAGATAAATCCACGCACCTATGGTAAACTAATCTATGACAAAGGAGGCAAGGATATACAATGGAGAAAAGACAGTCTCTTCAATAAGTGGTGCTGGGAAAACTGGACAGCTACATGTAAAAGAAAGAAATTAGAACACTCCCTAACACCATCCACAAAAATAAACTCAAAATGGACTAGAGACCTAAATGTAACACCAGACAGTCTAAAACTCTTAGAGGAAAACGTAGGAAGAACACTCTTTGACATAAATCACGGCAAGATATTTTTTGATCCACTTCCTAGTGTAAAGGCAATAAAAACAAAAACAAACAAGTGGGACCTAGTGAAACTGAAAAGCTTTTGCACAGCAAAGGAAATTACAAACAAGATGAAAAGACAAGCCTCAGAATGGGAGAAAATATTTGCAAACGAATCAATGGGCAAAGGATTAATCTCCAAAATATATAAACAGCTCATGCAGCTCAATATTTAAAAAACAAACAACCCAATCCAAAAATGGGCAGAAGACCTAAATAGACATTTCTCCAAAGAAGACATACAGGTGGCCAAGAAGCAAATGAAAAGCTGCTCAACGTCACTAATGATTAGAGAAATGCAAATCAAAACTGCAATGAGGTATCACCTCATAGCAGTTAGAATGGGCATCATCAGAAAATCTACAAACAACAAATGCTGGAGAGGGTATGGAGAAAAGGGAACCCTCTTGCACTGTTGGTGGGAATGTAAATTGATGCAGCTATGGAGAACAGTATGGAGGTTCCTCAAAAAACTAAAAAATAGAATTACCATATGACCCAGCAATCCCACTACTGGGCATATACCCAGAAAAAGCCATAATTCAAAAAGGCACATGCACCCCAATGTTCATTGCAGCACTGTTTACAATAGGCAGGACATGGAAGCAACCTAAATGCCCATCAACAGACGAATGGATAAAGAAGATGTGGTACATATATACAATGGAATATTACTCAGCCATAAAAAGGAACGAAATTGGGTCATTTGTAGAGACGTGGATCCATCTGGAGACTGTCATACAGAGTGAAGTAAGTCAGAAAGAGAAAAACAAATATCATATTTTAACACATATATGTGGAACCTCGAAAAATGGTACAGATGAACTGGTTTGCAGGGCAGAAATTGAGACACAGATGTAGAGAACAAACGTATGGACACCAAGGGGGGAAAGTGGCGGGGGAGGCGTGGTGGTGTGATGAATTGGGAGATTGGGATTGACATGTATACACTAATATGTATAAAATGGATAACTAATAAGAACCTGCTGTATAAAAAAATAAAATAAAATTCAAAAATAAAACGTACACACACACAAAATAAATAAAAAGAATAAGTGGTTTAAATTGATTATTTAAAGTGGCAACAGTAACCAGGGAAGCATCTATAAGCAATGAAATCACTATTGGAAGGAAAGAGCAGGAAAAATAAAGGTTAAGTGAGCTGAATTCTCCCCTCTCCTGTCAGAAATTCAATAAACAATGTCTATAGTCAATAAATCAAAAACATCAATATAAATACATGATTCAGAAATGAAGAGATAATCACCATAAGAATTGAGAACAGCAAATAATTTTTTTCTCTGAAAGCAGAAACAGAGAAAAATAGTGATTAGGATGTTGATCGTTGTTTTTAATCCTAAATTTTTCAGAAATATTTCGCTTTTTAAACTAAGTGCATGTTTCATGAGTTTCTTGGGTAAACATTTAAAAAAGGTCTGTTATTGCTAATTAGTAATAGAATTTATGAAACATTAGATATGTTGAAAAACTTTTAATTGTTATGATACTGCTTTTCTTAATATATCTACCTAATATATCCATCCAGTGACTACTTCTCAGTAATATTAAAAAAATGAATGTGATAAAAAGTATATCTGTATCCCAATAGGTAGAAATGGATACATTTCATTACCTTTGAAGTAAAAAGCAATAGATTTAGAATTGATAAAAGAAAAACACTGTGATCATTTTCTGGAGTATGCCTCAGTTGATAATTATTTATCTTATTTGTGTACGTTCTTTCTCATTGCTAGGCAATTGAGATATTTATACAGTTACATCACAGCTTTTTATTATTATGTACTGGAAACTTTGATAATAAAATGGGAGCTCATCTTGCTCACTAAACTCAATTGAGAACAATTTTAGTAAAAAAAAAAATTGGAAGAATTAAGGAAGCAACCAGCCAAGTACTAATAAAAATCAGATGCACTATAAATTGCACAAGATCTGAATATAATCTGTTCTTTGTTAACATCAAATAATTATTCAGTAGCATGAGGTTTCAATTCACTATATATTAGGGATATGCAATAGTTGTTAGTGATAAATCACATGGCAGCATAAATTAAGGGCACTAATCAATTAGGTTTGATGTGTTGCCATTTCTTGATGTCAGATTATCTATTAACCTCTGAATGGTTTTTAATTGAAATAACTTGTATAAATGTGAAAAGAATATCATCTTTATTATTCCGGGTTATTTGTAGTAATATGTTCATAAGGTTGGCAGTCTTTATATTCTGGAGCACTAATATTGCACAAACTGGATTGTCATGTTCTTATTTCTTGGCTAATTATAGCTTCCATGGCATGTGACTGTGAAGCATGAGCTTGAAAGCAATCCAAGGACTTATACATGTCCGAGGGACCACGGAAAGGAAAAAGCAGACTCTGACAAGAGATATTCACATTTTTTTTTCTAAAAAAAGTAGATTTTTGTTAAATTTTTACTTTGATCCAGTTTCCAGACATTTAAAACACACCCTGGAATCAGGATGCTAAACTTTGAAATTGATTTTGGTTACTTTGCCTTGGGTAGGTGCTTACGAAATCCAGAATCCTAAGGTTGATTTCTTCTTTATTGTATCTCCCTTGTTTATTTCTCTGACTTGTCACACAATTTCCATTTTTGATCTACACAGTTATACAGATCTGGAATAATTTTCTTAATGGCCAACTACAAAATACATACCACCCAGTATTCACTCAAAGGTACTTTCTGATTAGGTTATCCTTTTGGTTTATTGTCCCATGTTTAATATAACCCACTTGTATTACATAGGAGATAATTGTATATGACCCCCCCCAAATTTGCAAATGTCACATGACCATCTGATGATGGTTGGGGTGTGGAGAAAGGAATGGAGTATTCTAGGAAGTTGGCTTAGACCAAATTTATTAACTGCCTTCTGTGTCTCTTTCAGTTAAGTTGTTTCAAATTCCCAATCTGTGTATGTTGGGGAGAAGCACAATTTGGAATAATACCCATTAGAGCTGATTTTTGTGGATGATGTTGCCTTTCCCACATAGCTACATACTTGTAACCTCCAAATCAGAAGATATGTAGGAGAAAATATTGAGACTTGGGAAAGAAGAAGGAAGAGGAGGGGGAGGGGAAATGATATATGCAAATGCAGATAACCTGCTTAAATTATCAAAGCAGGTTAAAGCAACCACCTGAGAGTGCATTTAGTTTCTGAAATCCTTAGATTATCCTTAGAAGTTAACGCTTTACCTGAAGATCAAGCTGTTCGTTCACACGATTTTCCCCCTTGTATGACATGCATGATTGTAGCTTAGAATATGTTGGGTATGTGGGTTAATGGGGAGGTGTGCCCAAAGCCCTTGGACTCAACTTTTAAAACGTTTAGAGCCTAGTCTTTAAAAGGTTAACTTACTGCTCCTATGGGGCATCCTTTTGCGGGCACCACCTGAGAGAGTTGCTGGATTTTCCCAGGTCTTGCAGGAGGACGTGCTCCCTGGCTTTGTCTAGGCCGAGAAGATCTGCAGTCAGGTACCCTTCCCGGCAGAAACCAAGCTGGTCACCAACACCTGTACACCTGTAACCCTTGATGTACTTGGGAGATCTTACTACGTTGTTCTTAAAATTTCTTTTCCACTTGGTAATTAATCTCAATTTTTGAAACTTCCTGGAATGAATTATTTTTTCAAGCCTTTTGGACATAGGAGATTCCTGTGAAACTGCTACACTGTTAAATTTTGGCAAAGATGGACTATGATATGACCCTTTCCACTGAGTAATGGATTTGGATTTCATCTAGAACAGGTATGAGGTACAGGAGGTAATTACCATCTCAGTCAGTTAAAAAGGTGTGACTCAAGATCTTATTTGAACACAGGGAGATAGATTGCACTTCTCTACTTAGCCAAATGATTGAACTTTATCAGGCAAGCACACAACTTCCAGTTGAAAGGTGGGTGAAAGAAAAACCCCAAATGAGACAGTCAACTAATCTGTTCTTTAGTCTCCAAAATGCTTTGAGTCTGCCATAATTTTTTGAGTACATTATTGGCTGATTATTTTTGGTAGGGTAGAAAATAGGTTTTAACATAGCAGTGGGACTTTTTTCAAACACAACAGTTCTTTTCTCTGTTTTTTAATTGTAAATTAAATCATACCATAAAAAGCTCAATTATCCATAATGCCAGAATTCTAACAAGGCTATTCCAGTTTTGCCTATTCATTTCTTATCTTTGGCAGGAGCTTTTAGTGGGCACAGAAACAGGGCTTAAATCCTTTTCAGCCTGATACAACAAAGGGGGTTTGAAAAGGGAAATCAAGAGGAAATAAGAGTGAAAGGTTTGCTGTTTCCAGCAGGGCAATCTTCCCCAAAATAATTCCTTCTGGCCTCAAATCAAAGGGACTAGATAAGCAATTCCTCCCACCATCCTGGGAAAAGTGCAGAGCAGACCGATTTTGCAATCCACTAAGGAAAGACTGTGGGAAATATGAGATTTGAAAGGTGGTCAAGGTGAGTCTGTGAAGGGTCATTCATTAATTCATTCATTCACTGATGCAAACTTTTACTGAGAACATGCTATGTGGTGTACTTTGTACTATGCACCGGGAATACAGAGGTGAATAAAACACTGTTTCTGGCCATGCAGAGTTCATAGTTATTTGGAAGATGCTGATGTGTGCAAAGAGGTAAGTAACAAAACCACATGGCCAGGTTGTAACACAAGTACCACCAAGTTTGGTGGGAGCCAGGGAAATGGACAACTCAGTTCGATTATGGAACTGGGGAAATTAAACAGAAAAACTGGTACCTGGCTCCCGAAGAATGAATGGAGATTGCACAGTCACGGGTAAGATGATGGAGGATGTTATTCAGGAAGATTAGATCCTGGGTGGCAGCTTGGCAGGGCTCACAATGAAAATGAGAAAGAGACACAATAACAGCTACCATTTAGTTTCTACTGTATCAGACCCCATGTGTCTATTGCTTTACATGCATTAATTTTCACCACAACTGTTTCAAGTTAGATATTATTATCCCCATTTTACTAATAAGGAAACCAAACTCAGAAAGGTTAAGTAACTAGCTTAAGGTCAAAAAGGATTCAAATACACATTTGTCTGGTGCTCTGTGACCACTGAACTCATTCAGTCCAGCTATGCAGTTTTTAGACTATCAGAAAACCTAAAATCTGTCTTGGGTAGCCCAATTGAAAAATCACCTTGAGAATGGACATACAGCTTTTATCGAAAAGAAGAGAATGCAGACACAAAAATACAACTCAGAGCTGAGTGAGCCCAAGAGTGGTCAAATCAGTGACTTCCAGAATCCGTCGAAGTCAGGTAGACTACCCACAGCTGGTCAATGCGGGCGCAAAGGCAGCCTTCCATTTTGAACGTGCTGGTTAGGTCGAATCTACCCTTTTTGTTTGTTTGTTTTTCAGTCTGCTAAGAGACAAGTTATATAGACAGAGGTTGTATACCTGGCATTTTAGTTCCATAGGATTTGCTTGACAGGGTCTGCTGTAAATAGAGCCTATAGTGCCTAAGATTATAATTTTAATGAAACGTTGCCATCTAGAGGTAATTTAGAGAGCTGATGTAGCATTGCCATAGCAAGATTTGGACTCGGGGTAGATATTTTGAAGTCAGATGTTAAAGAAAATAGGTGTATGTTAAGAACAATAATGTTCTTAAAGTATATATATTAAAAATATATACTTTAAGAACATTATTGTTCTTAACATACACCAGACAAATTGCCTGTAGACATTGCTAATCACTCTTTAAATTCACTATTAGCAAAAGGATTAAATATATTTAAAATATTTAAAATTTATTAACTTGTTTTCTTTCTTTTTAAAAATATTCATTTTATGACTTTTGTTGCTTTTTTCCTAAGATTAGTACTCCACATGTTTAGGAAAATCAATTCTGTATTTGTTAAGCAAAGGAAAATATTTATAGAACATTTTTCAATTACCCAGTTAGTGGCTGTGTTCCAAAATTTGTTTAAGTGCTTATAGGCACATGCTTCTTTTTGCAGAGACAGCTATTCTAAATGGGAAGTCAGAGGCCAATTTATTTACCATACAATTGTGTTGAAATACTGGATATTTCTCATGGGGAGAAAGGAATACAATCTTGATGCATAGATAGTGTACAAAAGGGTGTGGGGGAGGCACTGAATGAGAAATAGGTTTTTATTTTAACATCAAATCTAGTATTTGATCTTGTATTTTTCCAAAACGTCATTCTTCTTTCTCTCACCGCTTTGAGGCTAAAATTAGATTTTCTTTTCTTGCTTTATATCCAGTCCTCATTGCTTATCTAGAACCTTGGCTCCAGGGGACTTGAGATCCAACTCCCCACTCTTGTCTTCTTTCACCTTAGTAATTTTGAGCTCATCATTGCTCCATACTCACTCCCTAACATCTCTCAAGGTGATTCTTTTTATTTTTTATTTTTTTGGCGGTACGCGGGCCTCTCACTGTTGTGGCCTCTGCCGTTGTGGAGCACAGACTCCGGACGCGCAGGCTCAGCGGCCATGGCTCACGGGCCCAGCCGCTCCGCGGCATGTGGGATCTTTCCGGACTGGGGCACGAACGCGTGTCCCCTGCATCGGCAGGCGGACTCTCAACCACTGCGCCACCAGGGAAGCCCTCTCAAGGTGATTCTTGAAGAATGATTCTTACAAGGAGTAGCGCTGTGCAGGAGGACAGGGCATATATCCAAATCTTTGAGTGAGGATCTTCAGTTGAATGTGAATAGTTCCATCTCCATCTGCCAAGTTGATATGATAACCAGAAAGCTAAAATTCATTGTCATCGCTAATTCATTCATTTATCCATTCATCTATTCACTCACACAGCACTCATGCATTCAGCATCCATTACATGCCAGACATTATCTGAGTACTAAACATGACAGCAGGGATTCTTGCCCTCATTAATCTTACAATTTAGTATTACTGATCACTAGTGAAATATCTTCCCCTCCCAATGTCCCTCTAATGTCTTCCTTGTTCTTTCATCAAATCTCTTTTTCCTTGAACATGTGAGACCATGAGTGGAGATCTCCAGTCTATTCAAAAGATTCAGTCTACGCAAGAGGGAAGAGATATGGAGATATATGTATATGTATAGCTGATTCACTTTGTTATAAAGCAGAAACTAACACACCATTGTAATGCAATTATACTCCAGTAAAGATGTTAAAAAAAAAAAATTCAGTCTAGGCCCATAAGATTTGGCTAGACACCTTTTAGTGAGGATGTGTGGGAAACCTGGAGCGTCTTTTTAAAATGGCAGCTCTATCCCAGTCTACTCTGCCAGCATCTTTACAGGATCTGGACCGTTTCCCTTAATCACTTCAGTTTGTGGTCAAATGCTTGGATTCTTCAGGAAACGACAACCTTGTATTCTTAAATTCTCAGCTGCTTGTTCCATGTCCTTATTAAATATCTGACTCAAGACTGGTTTTCCTGGTACGAATAGCTCTTCCAAGAAGTAAGAGAATAGCCACCTCAGTTTTGATAACTCTGTGATTCTCACTACCTGACCTCCTGCCTTAGCGATTTTAGGGGATAAATACCAGAAAAAATGATGGGATTTCCATCAGCCCCACAATTCTCTGCAGCTTGCAGTCAGATTTAATTATTTGCTCCATGACAAATATGACATGTCTTTATCAGGAAAACTTGACACATGGGAGGAAAGGCTTTTGGTTCCCAAGCTACACGAATGTCATTTAATGAATATAAGAACTGAGTGGGAAAAAATATCCCTCAGAGAAAATGATCACTAAACTCTTAGATCTCTACCACCCCAAACTCTCCAGAGCAGGAAAGAGAGGCAAGAGGTTCTTTGGGATGAAACGCAGAGCACACAAGCAATCTGAGATTTGACAGAGTAGAATGTTCTTGTTGAGGGTACTACTTATCTTGCAGGGAATGAATAGAACTTCATGGAAGAAAACTATATAGTAGAGAGGGGGAGAAAGGGAGGGTGGAGTAAAGTAACAGCCTAATGGGGGTGTTTCAGTTTGGTGGGCTGCTTTTTTCTACCCAGTAATTCAGGGGACTGATTCATTCCATTTATGGGTCCCCCAATGCCTCAGTTCTAGTAGACTTTTGTTTTCTAGTGGAAGAAGGGGAAAAACAGAATGGAGAAAACTCACCATCTTCCTAACGGCCTTAGCCTGGAAGTGACCAACATCACTTCTGCTCATAATCTATCAGTGAGTACTTGTCAGTTGGCTACACCTGGTTCCAAGGCCTCTGGAAGGGAAAGCACACATTTTTAGAGAACAGCTAGTTGAGTCTTTGAGGCAAGAGAAACTACATACTACTACACGATGTTAATGCCATTAAGAAATAATTTCAGTGTTTTCATGGTGGTCTGAAAATCATTCCCTTATAAGCAACTCTTAAATTATGTTGCAATCACAGGATCAAGTGTTTGTTCTTCTCAAATATTCAGAAAGTACAATGTCATTGATTGTAAACAAGCACCAGTTTGGGAATTATTAAACAATATAACTAAGCAAAGTAGCCGTCATTTATTGTTTACATCATGTTTGTGAATCGGAAACACACATGAGATAATAGTCACTCTGCAGCTTAAAACCCCAGAGATATTTCATCTCAGCAAAACATCTAAGCTACTTTCAGGGACTAACACCACATGATCTAGTCCTTACATACCGTTCCAACTTTTCTCACTCCACGTCTCACTGATTCACCGCATGTTTGTCGTGCTAGCTTTCTTTTCTGCCTTCAGTCAGTTCAAGAGAATTACAACGTCAGGACCCTTGCTGCTCCTTGTTCTTGTCCTTTTCTCCTCCCAGATTTGATCAAGGCTCTCCTTTTCTCAACGTTATGCTTTACCTCAAATATCACTTATTCACGAAGCCTACTTGGCTGCTTTATACTATCTCATTGGTTCCCTCACTACCTCATCTTCTCTAGTTACATATTTACTGTCTGATTTCTTTAGGGAAGAAATTGTTCTCTGTTCAGTGCTATTTCTTTCTTTCTTTTTTTTTTTTTTTTTTTTGGTACGCAGGCCTCTCATCCCGTTGCGGAGCACAGGCTCCAGATGCGCAGGCTCAGCGGCCATGGCTCACAGGCCCAGCCGCTCCGCGGCACGTGAGATCTTCCCGGACCGGGGCACGAACCCGTGTCCCCTGCATCGGCAGGCGGGCTCTCAACCACTGCGCCACCAGGGAAGCCCCACTGCTATTTCTTAAGCATATAGGATATAGGTAGCTGGCATATAGTGGGCACTTGATAAATATTAGACTAAATATGATATAAAGTTTCTTAATATCTTAAATATATAGATTTTTCCTTGGTTTAATAAATCAAATAAAAGGTTTGGGGTTAAAAAGGCTTACACAAATTATTAGATAATTTTCATTTCTGAGAATAAGAAGAAATCATTATGAAGTCTAGACAAGTTAGGCACAGGTTGGCTTTTATGGGTATATGTATGTGCAGGAGGGGCACCTTTCTAAAAGACTATTATGTTCAGTGCTTATGTACATGATCTCATTTAATAATCAAAGCAACTACCTGAGGAATGTACAATCATGGTCATTTTCTAGAGGAGGAAGTTCAGACTCATTTAGTTTAGCAGGTTTTCAATTTATTCAGGGCATAAATCAATTGAGCTGGAATCCAAACCCAAATCTTCTGGTTCTAGAGCCCCTGCTCTTTCTACTGAGGCACCTCCTTAATCAGCAACCTCCATATTCAGAAACACCTCTTCACAACAATAGCATCACTTCCATGAAACACATTTATTAAATTTTATGGTAAGAAAAATTGGGTCACTTAAGAATGAATGAGTCAGCTAATCTACCAAAACACCAAACTAATGGAATTATTGGAGATATGGAAAATAACAGTGAATCTTCCAGTTCCAGGTTGGAAGTCCAATACCATCAGCATAATCTAGATTTTTAAAGAAGTTAACATAAGAAAGAGTGCCACTTTGTGCTAATTTTTATACCAGGGGCACTCCTGCCTTCTCAGAAAGGATTTATGAGAGTGTGCTGATGCATTTGCATTTTGTTCATTGCATATCTTTGAAATTTGTAGACACACAAAATAAAATAACATTCTATTGAAGATGAAGAAAACCACAGTCTTGGAGTATTAGTCATAATTAGGATTCCCTCAGCTTTCAGGGCAATAAAAACCTCAACTGTACCTCAGTATGTATTCATTCTTTTCTACTTTAACTTACGGGAAGGTAAAGCAGATAAGTTTTACATCTATGTCTTATCTACTGTTTGAAAATGTTGGAATCCTGGTGGAAACTTTAGGAAGAGGGTTGGGATGAAAAAGAGAATGACAGTCGAGATGGAGGCCTCATCCCCACTGCTGATTCTCTTTCTTTCCCAGATCAAGGACCATGGCATGAGCCTCATATTAAATAGAAATAAAATCTAATCACACAATGACATTCTCATTTATTAAAGCAAGCTTCAGGATTTTTCTCAAATCCAACCAAGAATTAGTATTCAAGTTTGAAATGAGTTATGAGATGCTTAGGCTAATCTCCCCTTATGGCATTTATCCAGTGATACTCTTTCTTTTGTTGTGGAAAAGTTGGAATTATCTAATTATGACTGTTGTCCATTATTAAATAAGATGTGCTCAGATCTGTGAACATCATTTCCAGGAATGTAAATAATGTTGGGAAGGGGAAATCAGTATACTTAAGAAGCTCCTGCTCTAAGCTTCTTTGTCTGCAAATTATTCTGGCTTGTTTTATGGCTGTCTAAAGAAAATTCTGCCTACTAAGTGCCTCAAATTAGTGTGTGATTGGATGTCTCCATTTAACATGCCTTAAGCTGAGAGTAATGGATGACACCTTGTACTTCATATTTCTGCGTTAGAGAAGGTAATAAAAGGAATCAGAAAAATTTCTCTTTGAAGCAGTTACCTTATTTCCCACAAAAAACTTAGCTATTGTCTATACCAACTCTTCTTACCAGCTCCCATGACTAAGTGAACCTTGGAAACATGGGGGTCCTCAAGAAAGAAGAGTCCCACCCTAGGCGGAGTCCTGGAGGCTGTGTAGGCAACACCAGCATCCCTCCTGACATTACATTGACAGAGATTAACTGATCACTTTCCTGGTGTCCTGAAATTTACAACCCACTGTGATGCAAACAAGCTAAGTTACACCTGGTCTATTACAAAGACATGGTACCCAGTTTTGGTTGGTCCTAGGTTGGAAGAAAAATTGATTTCCTCATTAGCAATTAGAGATGCTGCCATTACTAATTTGCCTGAAGTAATGAACTTCACATAATTTAATTGAATTTCTGCCACATATCTGCTTTGTGCTCTGAGTTGCGTGCCTCACGATGGGGATGAACCAAGCATGATCCCCACCTTGCTATTTACAGTCTAGCGGGCATGTGAGTCCAAAAAAAAAAAAAAAAAAAAGATAAAAAGGAGTTTAAAGAGGAAAAGAGTAAAGTGAAGTAAAACACACACCCACACACACACACAAATAAACAAAACCCCGGAAGGAAGGATATTGTCCTCACTGTGATTGAAGAGAAACCTGGGACAAGATAAGGCTGGAGAAATAAACATGGGTCAGATCACACAGGCTTAGTGCTCTAATGCCAAAACATACAGGCATTGTGTATCATCCAAATAAAATGGACATTTGTACACCTGCTGTGTGACAATCTCATTAAAGACTCACAATAACTCTCTATTTTCAAATGCTCAGTTTTGTAGATGAGAAGTAGGATTTAAGAGGATTAAATCCTACTTAAGAGGATTAAATGCTCAACTTTCACCAGAAAATGTGTGGTAAAACGTGGTAAAGAATCCAGTTCTCCGTGCTCCTTTTTAGGTGACTTTAACATAAAATAGTAAAATATTTATCTGCCAGACATTTTACACACACACATCAAATAAATACATTCAAGAATCAAAGCAGTTAAAATATTTCTGTGGGCTGTATAACAAGTTCAAATGTGAGCAGTAGAGTGCGTAATCAGTGTTTAGGACTGAATCTAACACCAAGTGAAAGTCTGTCCAATTGTATATGCATCTCCTTTTCGTGTTCCTCAGTCCTTCATCATTTCTTGCCTCCTCCATCTTCATTGCCTTTTCCCTGTGCTCTAATTTGCCTTTATCCTTCTTTTATTCTTTTCTTTCCTGTTCTCTCAACTAGGTGAGAATATTGGTGGTACGCATTGCTTACCAATGCATTATCTTATTTTAAAAACATTATAATCTACGGCTCTCATGCACAAACAAGTAAGCAAAACCAAGAATAGATGCAGCAAATGAATGGGTGGATTGGGAATAGCTCAGTGTTTTGGAGTCAGAAGACCAGCCTCTGAGCCCAGTTTCTGGACTGAACTTTTGCAAAGCATGAGAAATTCAGCTTTCCTACCTGTATGATGAAGATAACTTTTGACCTTTTAAACTCGTAGGGTCATTGTAAGGACCAATTTGGATATTGGAAGTGGAAGTGATGTGTCACTAGTGATAAGCTATTAAAAAATACTACTACTTTCACTGTAGGTGCTTAGATGCTTTGACCCATTTCCTATTGTTACTACTCTTTTGCAAGGCTTTTAAATGAACACTTAAACCATTGAAGCACATAATACCTAATGATATATTGGCCAAAATCATCCTTATATCATGAAAGACTGACGTTTGTGAAGTGGATTTTTCATTTGGGAAGGAGACAGTCCTTTGCTGACTTTAAACAGCTTGGCACCGTTAGGCAGTTCACTTTTCCTGGGGTGTTGTTATAGCGCCATCTGCTGGAACTTGAGGAGGCTGACACTAAAGACTTAAAGGAGCCTATCAAAGATGTACATAGACAAACATGATTAAATTCCTGTGAGCTACGAATAACTATAAGCTTTGTTTGAAATAATAACTCATTTCCTTCGTATACTATGGTATACCCATGTAACAAAATACTATGTGGTATTTAAAACAATGAAATGACTCTGAAATGAAAGTAGTTCCAAGATTTATTAGAAAATCTAAGAGAAAAGTGCAGAACAGTGTGTTTTATTGTATTATTGCTTTAATTCAAATATAGATTTTGTATGTAAATGAATATATTTGAATAATTTTGATAGAAGGTATTATACATGTTGACATTTTAACTCTTAACAGTGTTTACTTTGGAGGAAAATTCTTGGTGGAGGTATGGCTTCATTACTTTTAAAACAATCCCTGTCTATATTGTGTAAATCTCTATCTTGCACATATATTACTTTCCTCTTATTCTACTTTATTTCTAATAAAATAATTGGGGTTATCTGTATAGTGAGAGTTTAGAGCCATTTGTTTCATTTTTATGTTTGCCTATGCCTGAAAATTGAGTTAATAGAAGTGTTCTTTTTTAACTCCTTGCTTTATGCCTCTATAACATTTTGTCTATATTTGTTTTATAGCAATTATATTAATTTGGTTCTAGCATAGTTACTATAACAATACATCCTAACATTTTCAGAACAAACATCGTTTCAAATATTCTGACCTTTTGTCTCCAGTAATTACTCTTGTACTTTTTAGACTGTGAAGTCTCTTTTTTTTAATTGTAGTAAGTAGCTCATTGTAACAGACTTTGCTACTAGCTGTGTGAACTTTAGAAAAATTACTTAATGTCTAGGTGCCTTGATTTCTTATCTGTATAAGGAAGATAATGCTATCTATCTTAAAGGTGTTTATGAAGCTTATAGAGCAGGAAACAGGTAGAAAATACCCAATATTCACAGTTGTTGAGACTGCATATATGTGTAAGTGTTATGTGTGTGTATGTTGTGTATCTGTCAACCTCACTACTAGTTTGAAAACTCTTGGAAGGCTCAGATGTCTTATTCATCCTCAAATCCTCAGAAGCTAGCAGAGTGAGTGCCTTACGTATTAGTAATAACAACTCTTTCTAAATTCACTTCCTAAGAGTTTATGAGAGAATTATCAAAAAAAAAAAAAATCTAAGCATAAAGAGAAACTAGGATGTGAACGTGACCCTTCACAAAATTTGAATTTTTGACTCTGGATATTTTTCTACCTAGGTCATCTTTCAACCTAAAGTTTTATTTGTTTGTTTATTTATTTATTTATCTAAATATTGTTATAATCCTTCCAATGTGATTTATTGGAAGGTTTTATTTTGTGTGTATATTATTACCTTCCCTACCTATAAACAACAGGGCTTTGCATGCATGAACTTTGTATTTGAATGCAAAAAAGTTCCCACAAGTTATTGATGTTGCAATGTAACTAGGTATTGTCTTTCAGGGCAGGGACTGGTTTACTTATCTTTACATCTCCAGCATCTAGCATAGTGATCAGAATTGAAGCACTCCATTAGTGGGTAATTATAAGTACAACAACTTGTACTTTCAATAAGTTTTATAAAACTCCTGTTTTTAAACAGAAATCAAGTCAACTTGGAAGGAAGGGGCATAAAAGAGGTCATGAAAACGTAAAGCAAGAACAGGGTCAGCAATAGCCTATGAATCAGGGAACAAAATGCTAAAAGTAAAAGAGGAAAAATCTTTGTATCAAACACATTAAAAATATATATGTGGGCTGTAACTTGAAATATATTTAGGCATTATTATGATACAATCAGTGGCTCTGGGAAGTAATGTTAAGAGTGCACTTACCAGATAAACAAAAAACACTTTAAACAGTGTTTTTGAGATAGCTGACGTATAATGTGCTACACACTTTTGAGGTATACAATCTGATACATTTTGACGTACACGTACACCCAGGAAATCACCATCAAAATCAAGATGGTGAACATATCGTCATCTCCAAAAGTTCCCTCATGCTTTCTGTGTAATCTTTCCCTCCTGCCCCTCCCCAAACCCTCCCATTGCCCCAGGCAACCATGGTAGGCTTTTCTTTTCGTCACTATAGCTTAGCTTGCGTGGTCTAGGTTTATACATTGTATATATATGGAACCATTCAGTGTGGACTCTTTTTTTTGTCTGCCTTCTTTCATTCAAAGTGCTTATTTTTAAATCCATCCATGTTGTTATATATATCAATAGTTCGTTCCTTTTGATTGCTGATGAATAGTGCATTGTGTGGACATACCATTTTGCTCATCCATTCCCCTCTCCATGGACTTTTGGGTAGTTTCCAGTTTTTAACTATGGCGTATCAGAACATTCATAGATGATCATACTCTTTTTGTATTTAATGAATAATTATCTTTGGCTCCAATAGAAACATGTTATCTATAAAATTACTTTAGATTATTTACTTGCAAATGATAAATTATCTTTGATTCTCAATGTAAGAGTTATCCTTTCTCATTTATGCCATCACTGCTACCAGATTAATCATCCTTAAAATGCCACTGACTTGCTTAAAAAGCTTTGATGGCTCCACACCACCTGGGTGTGACTCGATAACATTTTAGATAGTAAGGTATGTTTTCTTCTCTCAGCTCTGTGTAA
Organism: Aethalodelphis obliquidens; assembly: GCF_003676395.1. NCBI lineage: Eukaryota > Metazoa > Chordata > Mammalia > Artiodactyla > Delphinidae > Aethalodelphis > Aethalodelphis obliquidens. The sequence goes on along the minus strand of NW_020837969.1, from coordinate 20,349,661 downwards.
TTTTCCTCCCCGCTACCAATTCCCTCATTGCAAGAAGGTAACCAAAGCTTCCTTTGCCCTCTGCTTTAGGGGATTTTATGTTGTGGAACCAAAAGGAGAAGTTGCTAGGCAAACTAAATACAGTATCCAAGTTTTCCAAACTTCTGCATATTGAGGGAATTTTATGGACAATAATTCCAGAAGGGATGGGTTGGAGGCAAGGATTGTTTGGCTGGAGATCTGAGATAGTTGGACCTGGAGATATTTGGAGACCTTACTTAGCCTAGGCATCAGATGAGACTTCTATGGGTCTTGTGAATATCTGAGTACAACTGCCTGATTTCCTGCAGAGTCTTTCATGACAATCCTTCTAGTGTTGCTGAAAGATGTCAAAGGGGACTGATGAAGACCTGGGGCCTTGGGAACAACGACAGAAGGCTTCAAGGCCAAGGTTGCCAAAGAAGCATGAACAAGAGGCATATTATGGACGACTACTGAAGAAAGATGTATGGGGTTATTTCCTCTAACGTTTATGACCAGTTAAAACACCTAAAAGTAGAAGTTGGAATTCCGCAAGCACGACTGACATTGGATTTTCCACTAGTCAGGCAAATGGAAAACTGAAGCAGGTTATATTCCATTTGGAAAAATAAAGGGGAAGTGGCATTTCTTTCCCACTAGTGTTGCAAAATTAAGTCATACTTCTTACATCCACAAAGTCGAAGTTAGGAATGCATCTGGCTACAAATAGCAGAAAACTCAGCCAAAGGTGGTTTAAACATAAGGATGTATTTTTCTCATGAAACACCAAGCTCAGAGGTCACCAAGCTGATCGCTAGTGTCCACCTTCCCAAATTAGCATGTTGACCCTATTCTTCTGTTAATTTTTTGAATCTTAGGGTCACAAGGTGAGCCATGAGAGATATAGGCTTGTGTCCATGTTCGGGGCAAGAAGAAGAGAGAATGGGGCTGTGCTGATCCCAGTTGTTCCTTTCATGGGAAAGCAACAGATGTACTTGAAACCTCCCAGCAATTTCCCTTTGCCAAGAACTCTTTCTCCTGACCACATTTTACTGTGATGCTGGGAAGTGAGTATTTTTGCATAGCCTAGAGTGGCAGTAAACAAGTAATAGGGAGTTGGTATGGGGTATTGTTCAGCTAATCCACAGGATCTGCCATGCACTGAAATTCCAAAGTGATCTGGCCCGTACATAAGGCCCTCCAAGTCTAGCCCCGACTGATCTTGAAACGGAGCAGGACCTTATGGTCCTTCCCCGCCACGTCCTCTGCCTGCCTTTTGTCTGTGGAAAAACTTTAGCCAAAGGATAAGTTTAATCAGAGAAGTGAAAAACTACAAAAGCAAAGGAAAACAGTCAAACAGTAAAAAACAGTAATAGTTTAGTCACTAAACAAAGTCAAGGACCTTTAGCTCCTCCTCAAGGGCTATAGATAATATTCTGAGCCATATCCTGTGAGCTGTCTTATAGATACTGAAACCCTCACCGGGTGGAAGAAGCTAACTACATGATGACCAGGCTGTAGCATCACATAAGCTGCCACAATTCTGAGAACTGGCCTCAAAGAAATGGGAACAAACCGACCCTGGAACGGAACACTAACTTTACTTAAACAATCAAGATGACACTGATCAGACCACTGCATGACTATGACTGTCAGAGCTGACTGTGCTGTTTGTGCATGTAGCCCCCTCCCTCCGTCTGTAAAAACTCTTGCCCACTGATCGTCAGTGGTGGGGGGGGGGGTGGAAGAGTTGGCCTTTGGGCAGGAGTCCACCCTCCCCCTGTTGCCACATCCAAAATAAAGCAAACTTTCCTTTCCACCAACCTTGCCTCTCTACAGTAAGTCCCCTACATACGAACGAGTTCAGTTCCAAGAGCTCATTCTTCAGTCCAATTTGTTCGTAAGTCAAAAAAAGTTAGCCTACTCCAAAGAAGATACACAGATTGCCAAAAAACACATGAAAGAATGCTCAACATCATTAATCATTAGAGAAATGCAAATCCAAACTACAATGAGATATCATCTCACACCGGTCAGAATGGCCATCATCAAAAAATCTACAAACAATAAATGCTGGAGAGGGTGTGGAGAAAAGTGAACCCTCTTGCACTGTTGGTGGGAATGTAAATTGATACAGCCACTATGGAGAACAGTATGGAGATTCCTTAAAAAACTAAAAACAGAACTACCATACGACCCAGCAATCCCACCACTGGGCATATACCCTGAGAAAACCAGAATTCAAAAAGAGTCATGTACCAAAATGTTCACTGCAGCTCTGTTTACAATAGCCAGGACATGGAAGCAACCTAAGTGTCCATCAACAGATGAATGGATAAAGAAGATGTGGCACATATATACAATGGAATATTATTCTGCCATAAAAAGGAACGAAACTGAGTTATTTGTAGTGAGGTGGATAGACCTAGAGGCTGTCATGCAGAGTGAAGTAAGTCAGAAAGAGAAAAACCAATACCGTATGCTAACACATATATATGGAATCTAAAAAAAGAAAAAGAAAATGGTCAGAAGAACCTAAGGGCAATACAGGAATAAAGACACAGACCTACTAGAGAATGGACTTGAGGATGTGGGGAGGGGGAAGGGTAAGCTGGGACAAAGTGAGAGAGTGGCATGGACATATATACACTACCAAACGTAAGGTAGATAGCTAGTGGGAAGCAGCCACATAGCACAGGGAGATCAGCTCGGTGCTTTGTGACCACCTAGAGGGGTGGGATAGGGAGGGTGGGAGGGGGATGGAGGGAGATGCAAGAGGGAAGAGATATGGGGATATATGTATATGTGGAACTGATTCACTTTGTTATAAAGCAGAAACTGATACACCATTGTAAAGCAATTATACTCTAATAAAGAAGTTAAAAAAAAAAAGCCTAGGTACCCAACTAACACAATCGGCTATATAGTACTGTTCTGTAATAGGTTTATAAAACTTTTCACACAAATAACACATAAAAACAAATAAACACAAAAAATAAAGAAAACATTTTTAATCTTACAGTACAGTACCTTGAAAAGTACAGTAGTACAGTACAGCAGCTGGCATACAGGGGCTGGCATCGAGTGAATAGGCAAGAAGAGTTACTGACTGGAGGAGGAGAGGAGGTGGGGGATGGTAGAGTGAAGGATCATCAGCAATAGGAGACGGAGGTCGAGCTGCAATTTCCCTCACGCCAGACATTGATGGCACAGGTTCTGGCTCCTTGCTGGATTCAATTCTATCTGCCCTCTTGAAAAAGTAATCCAGTGATGTCTGGGTAGTAGCTCTTCTTTTTCTCGTCATAGACGACACGGTAGCACTGGATTACATTCTGAACGGCTGCTGCAACCTTTGTGTACCGTTCTACATTCGGGTCATGTCCCTTAAAACCTAACAGTGCCTCCTGAAATACAGAAAATCCCCTTGCCATTTCCTGCATCGTGAATCTCTTCAGGTCTTCCGTTACTTCTTCTTCCTCTTGTCTCTCTTCGTCCTTTCTCTGGGCCTCCAATTCCATCAGGTCTTCCCTAGTAAGCTCCTTGTGTTGCACAGCAAGGAGTTCAATGAAGTCGTCCTCTTGCAGATCTAGCTTGAGATAAAGATACTCTGCTACTTTATTCTTTACTGTACTCTGTACGGTAAAGTACACAAAAGCACAACCACTTGTAGAGGATGCACGCATGTGACAATGTACGCCAGACACGTGAACTAACTTACATGATTGGACGTGTGAATGCACGTTCGCGTCTTTGAAAGTTCGCCACTTGAAGGTTCACATGTAGGGGACTTACTGTACTGGCTTTTGAGCAGCGAGCAGCCGGCTACAATCTGACTTATCTTCTATTTAAACTGACAGGGACTCTTTACTCCTTCGCAGGGATCCCTCACTCTTCTTCAGATGCTGCATTAGTATTCTTGCTTCTACTGCACACGTCTGATCCCTCTCCTTCATATTCTTTCTTTAAGTCCTACTTGCTTTATGAAATCTTCTCCACAGATGTACATTACATTGATTTTCACATTTTTAAAATGTACTGGTAGGTACCATTTAAAATAAGTGATATATTTGTAGCTTTTAAATTGTAGGGTGTGAATAATATCCATATGCTTTATAGAAGAAAATAAAAGAATGCGTTGGGAACCTCTCTTAGTGAGATGTTTAATCATTTTAAACAAAGAAGTCACAGGACTCTGAGAACTTCCTACTTTCTATAGAAACTCATGATTATTTCCACCTAACAATGTTTCAACTCCTTTCCAAGGGACCTAGTAGGAAAGAGAATGAAGGTGCTTGCACAAAATTCTTATCTTATAACTCAGTGACTTTTCTTGATCATAGAGAGACTAAATTAATATGAAGATTTCTGGACCTATTCCTAAGCATAATGATCCTTATGAGCTTTTAGGGTCCTAAATCTGCATTTTTATAAAGGTTTCAGGTGATTTCGAATGAGGTGATCTCCTGATCACATTTGGAAAGTCACCTCCGCAGAGGAGGTGGAGCCATTAAACAAGCTACGCCACAGACACCAAGCGAAATCGAGAGAGCTGCAGTGTTCCTGTTGCTGGGGTTCATGAGCCATGACGTGACTGATAGTCTGTGAGTCTTTGTCAGGATGGTCTAACACTGGGACTCTCCAACAGGCTGACTTGTATGGACAACATGCCATGCCCTCTGCTTTTGGTTGGAGCCCTGGCAGAGGGTTAGAGGGCTGAAGATGAATGGTGTAAGGATAGTCAATCTTCTGTCTCCTTGCAAGTTGCCTTAGTCTAGTTTTATCCTTGCACAGAATGTCATTGCTTATCACAAGGTGGCCTGCCACTCACAGGTCTGTCTCTCTGAGTTCTGGTAGCCACTCCACCTCTTGTTCCTTAGGATCTGGGGTGTTCACAGAGTCACGGCTGCTGGATTTGGTCACTGCGTGTGTCATGGTTCCCCTTCATCTCTTCAGCTTTTATTTATTTATTCACTTTTAATTTTATTGAAGTATAGTTGATTTACGAGGTTGTGTTAATTTCTGCTGTACAGAAAAGTGACTCAGTTATACATATATATATTCTTTTTCATATTCTTTTCCATTCTGGTTTATCACAGGATATTGGATATAGTTGCCTGTGCCATACAGTAGGACCTTGTTGTTTATCCATCCTGTATATACTAGTTTGCATCTGCTGATCCCAAACTCCCAGTCCATCCCTCCCCCACCTCCCTCTTGGCAACCACAAGTCTGTTCTCTATGTCTGAGTCTGTTTCTGTTTCATAGATATGTTCATTCGTGTTGTACTTTAGATTCCTCAGCTTTTAAATAGACACTTTATATACAACCTCTTTCTCTTTGAATTTTTCTAATATGAGTGTGTTGCTATTTCTTGCTGTCTATTGGTGTAAAGAGAACTGGAAGACAGAGTGGGACAGTCTAATATGGCTATAATCTGAATTCTATGAGTAAATGAGAGGATAAACACAATGAAAAATATATATAATATATAAATATAGAAAGTAAAATATAAATATAAAAATACAAATCAATGAAAATTAATAAATATCCAGCATGGATTAAAGATAATAGTCTTGATACAGGGGAAGCAAAATATTTACCAAATAATATAAATTAAGATACATTAAATTTATGTATAACAGATACTGCAGAAAAAGAAAGAAAAATAAAAGACTGTCAGAATGAAAAATGGGTTACGCATAAATGAATGGTAGTTAAACTGATGCCTTTCTTAGTTGCAACAAAGGAAGCCAGACGACCGTGGAATAATAGATTTAAAAGAGTGAGAGAAAATAGCTATCAACCTAAAATTGTAGACTTGGGAAAAATGTTTCAAGGATGAGGGTGAAATAAAGGTAGCTTCAGACAAATAAAAACTGAGAGAGTTTATTTCCAGCAGACTATACTAAAGGAATTTTTAATGAATGTGATTTAGGAAGAACAAAAATGATCGCTGAGGAAAATCTGAGAAGCAAGAAGTGAGTCAGCTCTGAAAATGGAAGACCTGTGGGTAAGTCTAAAGAAATATCAACTATATAATTTGGTAATGATACATGTAATTTCTGAGGTTTAAAAAAAAAAGATAGATTTAAAATCTTGAACAGCATTGTCATATAATTTGAGAGGTACATATTGCAGTGTATTAAATAAAGCTCCCCTATTGTAAGAATGACAGTCAATGTTTAGGGGGTTGTACACAGAGGCCAGGCTTGTATTTCCGGAGATTTAAGGCAATTATCTGGGAGTAATTCAGGGGGAAAACTCTAATGCAATTTGCTGTATCCAGAGAAGTGCTTGACATTTTGCAGGGTTTCCTCTTCCTAGCATTTCTAAAGCAAAGTGAAACTATTTTGCCTTCAGACAGGAAGATGCAAGATGGTGATGGGCTGAGATACTGAGGAGATTCCTTTTCCTGATTATTTGGGAGGGGTCTCAAGAGGGGTTTCTATTCCCAATTACCCACCCTTTCATTCCAGAGAGGCAGCTGGTAGGAGAGGCCACATCTAAATTAGAGACGGGGTTCACATGCTGAATGGCTGGCATGATAATAACTCAGAAGGGTGACTACCGGCCAGAACAAGGATTCCCTTCCTCTGCCCCAGGGTTTTCTTTAACTGAAATAGATTTCTCTTCATGTTTTATGCAGTTCTGTACCAGCGCAAACTACATTTTATGGGCAAAAAATAAATAGGTCATGGAATCTCTTCTTTGATTTACTGCTTTAGTTGGGGTCTGCACTAGAAAGTACAATGAATTCTCCTTCTTTGCAATGCTGGGCCAGTCCAGGTAGTCCATTTGGTTTCATTTTGGTTTGAATGCTTCCTTCAGACAGGATCTGATTTCTTCTAATAACCACCTTGGCACACACTCACGGAAAGGCAGGCTCTTCACTTACCAAGCTATTTGTTAATGTTCTATTAAGCCCTGCATTCAAAGTCCAGACTTTTACTTTCTGTCCAACAGCAGTACCTGACTTTGGGCACCATGTTTCAAGGGCAATATAAGCAGTTTAATAACCTAGAAAGGTTTTCATAATTTCTTTCACTCTACATTTTACCATTACTCATGGGTTATAAAAGGTAAAGAGATTGATTTTCTTTGCTCAGAACAGAATTCTGTCTCTGGTTTTCCTTCAGAGATGAGTATAGGTCCCAGAGCATCCAATTGCTCTTCTGGAAGTCTAACAGCTCTCAATTCACCTTACAAGTAGCTTCAGAGGCATGGTACTTTGGAGGACTTGGATTCATCTGCTAAATAAAACCTTTCAGGCTGACTATATGCTGCTTATCAGTATCATGCACTGATATGAAAATAATTTAGCCCCTAAAAATATTAATTTGTATTTCTCAAGGAAATTTGACTTTGCCTAAGACCTAATTTTTTTTTTTTTTTTTTTTTTTTTTTTTTTGCAGAGCAGGATTTCCATCAAACAATGCAAGGGAAGAATAATTTTCCAAATAAAAATTTCCCAAAACAATGCCACTTTGACTTTGAACTCTTTTAAGGTCCTTCATTTTTTGTTTTTGTTTTTGAAATTAACAGGCTTCACAGAATTAAACAAATTTCTATGAAGAAGAAAGAAGGGTAAGGGCTTAGACAACCTCCAATTAGCATGGAATTATTTTTCTCTGTTTCGTTGGTAAGACACACTTATCCTTAGTTTTTAACCAATGAAATTCAGTTGATAGAACTCTGTTTTGTGAGTTGGCGTGGGATTCTATATTCCACATCAGGCACTGAAGGAGCATCTATATTTTGTAAGCCTGAAATCTCTGCCTGTTCAGGTCACAGAAGTTCCACTTCATTTGGAAATAGGAGGATCCATATTTATTTTAAAAACATAGTTATTACATTTTAGACAAATTGTGAAGAATATCAATGCATACATGAAATATAAATGTACAGCTCAGTAAATTCTTGCAAAGTGAGCACCCATTTGACCAATGCCCAAGTCAAAATAAAATGTTGACAGCAGTTCAGAAGCACCTCTATGTCCCCTCCCAAATATTAAACCCGAATGTGGCCACTAGCTTAACTTCTAATATAATAGTTTAGTTTTCCCTACCTTGGAAATATATTTAATTAGAATCATTATTTATATACATTAATCTATATAATATCTATCTATAATAGATGATCACTAGATGGATAGCTAGATATAGAGATAAAAATGTAGATGTGTATACTTTTTTAAAAATTTATTTTATGTTTTAGTTTATTTATTTTTGGCTGCATTGAGTCTTCGTTGCTGTGCGCGGGCTTTCTCTAGTTGCGGCAAGTGGGAGCTACTCTTCGTTGTGGTGCACGGACTTCTCATTGCAGTTGCTTCTTTTGTTGTGGAGCTCAGGCTCTAGCCGTAGGGGCTTCAGTAGTTGTGGCACACAGGCTCAGTAGCTGTGGCTTGCGGGCCCTAGAGCACAGGCTCAGTAGTTGTGGCACACAGGTTTAATTGCTCCGCAGCATGTGGGATCTTCCTGGACCAGAGATCAAACCTGTGACCCCTGCATTGGCAGGAGGATTCTTAACGACTGTGCCACCAGGGAAGTCCTAGATGTGTATACTTCTGTTGGCAGTATACTGAGGAGTAGATTGTGGGATCTTTGTGTTACATGTCTGTTCATGTCAATAGTGAATAAAATGCTGTTTGCAGATAGTCATACCATGTACTCTCCTAATGAATAGTACTGAGTTCCTCTTGCCCATGTTAGTAGTGATTGGTGGTGCCGTTCTCTCCAGTTTTAGCCACTCTGCTGCATAAGTAGTAATGCCTCACTGAAGTTTTAATTGGACTTTTACTGATGACTAATGGAGTTTGAGCATATTTTCAATTGTTAGTCTCTTCTTTGTAATTCTTGCCCATTTTTCCACTGTGTTGGCTGTACATTTTCTTATTGATTCATGCATGAGGTTTTTTTTTTTTTTTAAACATTCTGGATATGAGGATTTTCTTGGCTAGATGTATTACATATTGTACTCTGTATGATATATTTTGATGAACAGACATTCTAAATTCTAAAGTGATTTGTATTATTGATCTCTTCCTTTAAGCTTAATGCTTTTTATATATGGTTTTAAAAAATCTCTCCCTATAGCAAGGTGATAAAGACATGTTCCTATATTACCCTCTGGAAGTTTTATTGTTTTGTTTTTCTTACTGAGAGCTACAGCTCATCTGGAATTACTTTTTGCATGATTGGATGTGTAAGTTTTATCTCCTTGCATATGGATATACTGATTACAGAAGTCCCAGGGTTTCCTCTCAACGTTCTCAGACATTGACACTACACATCCATCTTTATATTATCTCCCCTGCATTAAAATACAGCACTTGTATTTTATGAGTTAGCATTTAGTACCCATTTATGATTTAATTGGTCAGACTTTAAAACCTTTGCTTTATAGAGGAGATGACGATGAAAAAAGGACTGAGGAATAGCTAAAATTCTCTCTGCTCCACCAGATGTTTTCAGAGAAAACCCTACATGGCTGTCTCACCTCAAGGAAGTTTCTCTGTTAACATGCTCGTCCATTGGTTAGTTGCTTGTCCCAAACTAGTTGCTACCTTAGGCTGGCAGAGCCATTGGGTCTTCTTGTTCACTTGTTTCTGAGATTGCTATTTTAACAGGTAACATTCTAAATTAAGTTAGGTCTCTCTGCAAAGGTAGCAGAGGTAAAGCAAAGGTAGCAGGTTATGGTTTCCATAACCTGCCCTGTTCTGATTAAAACCACTGCCCTGACAGAATTTGGGGGTGAGAGGCTTGGGAACCATAGGTAAGAACTCCACAGACTAGTCATTCTTATGTGAAGCTCAATATTTTTTAAGAATAGATGATTCTATTTGGGAAAGTTTGTTTCTTGAATGCTGAAATGTCTGTTTTGGACACTTTCATTTAACTTCATAGTTGCTTTCTTGGGGAAAGGATTTGTCGACTGCTTACTCCATCATGTGAGAAGTCAGAGTTCATAATGATATTTTAAGTCACAAAACATCATGCTTTAAGAAAATTGTCTAATTAGAATGTGTGTGTGTGTGTTGTACAATATATTAATCAAATATTCTACCATCATTCAAAGGTGAGAGTTCCGCATTGTAAAAAACAATACGGGAGGGACTTCCCTGGTGGTCCAGTGGCTAAGACTGTGTGCTCCCAATACAGAGGGCCCAGGTTCGATCCCTGGTCAGGGAACTAGATCCCACATGCTGCAACTAAGAGTTTGCATGCCACAACTAAAGACCCTGCCTGCTGCAACTAAAGATCCCTGAGGAGATGATTATATAACACCGCAACTAAGACCTGGTGCAGCCAAATAAATAAATATTAAAGAAAAAACAATATGGGAGATGTTAGTATACTGCTAGCATTTAAGGCCATGAAACTAAATAGGACCACATAGGAAGTGATTTACATTAAAAAATTATCCTAGAACTAAGACCTGGGACATTTAAATATTTAGTGGTTGATGAGTTGATGTGGAAACAGCAAAGGAGACAGAGAAAGTGACGACTGAGATATGGAAAGAACCAGGAGCAATGCCCCATAAGCCAAGTGGGGAAACAAAGTGTTGTTGTTGTTGTTTTTTCAACTGGGTTTATTCAACTGGGTCAGATCTTGCTATAGTCACATGAAATGAGGACTGAGATTAATACACGAGATTTGATTACATAACGGTCACTGGAGATCTTGTTAAATGTTTCGGTGGGGTGGGATCAACAGAAGTTTTATTGGAGTGAATTCTATAAATATATGAAAGGAGAAAAATTGGTTCTAGGCAATAATTTTGAAGAGATTTTTCTATAAAAGAAGAAAAAAATGACAGGGGCATAGCAGGAGCAGTCCATGGGTTCAAAGGAGATACTATTTAAGATGAAGATGGGAGAGAATAAAACAGGATTATAAGTACGATCTAGCAGAGAGAGGATAATTGTTGTTTCAGAAGAGGTGGGAGCCAATTGTCTACCTTTATATAAGAATATTAGAAGAATGAGCTCTTGATAACGAGGAAGATATAGAGGAAATTTGCAGAAGGAATATAGAAATATAGGGGAAATTGGAGGACATGACTTTGGATAGGAGTTCATCCATAGTAATAGAAGAGAAGGCAAAGTACTGGGCACAGATTCAGAGGGAGATAAGATGCCATAGTGAGACCTCATGGAAATGGAAGTTCTCTTCTGGTCTCAGTAGGAAGTAAGGCCATCATCTGAGAGTGAGGATAGCAGACAAGGTGTTGGATGTTTGAAGAGAGAGAGGAAGTCTAAGTAGAGTGGAATATTTGATTGATTCCCTCAAATAGACAAGCCTGTGTTCCTGAAACAACTACATCATTTTTGTTCATTTGATACTGAAGGAACAGATTTCAGTGAATCATTGGCTTTTAACTCAGTAATTTTTTATTTTTTCAGGTAAATTTAAGCATTTAGATTCACTAGGCTTTATAATTTCCCATCTTGCATTATCTATACCTGCTTAGCATTAGAGCAGGGAATAATTACTCTTTCTGCATTACACTTTGCACTGTCTGGGTTTCACAGTGGGTTGTAAAAGCCAGTAGGAGTTGTTCTCAGCATCATAATGTTATGTTTCATAGGTATAGAAATTTTTTGAAATGAAGGTTGATAATTCCAGGTTAAGACTTTGAGGTTAAAAGTAGTGCCACCATGTTACTAATGCACCATTTTGTTTATTACTATTTATAACCCATCCATTCCCATTTGCAAGTCAAAATCAAATAACAAAGAAAAAGATAGTGAAGAAAACCACAATAGTTCATCTAAAGGAAACATCAGTAATAGGTTATTCTAAGGAATCAAATGAATAAACTACTGCAAGTGGCTACATACGTGAAATGTCTCTTTCCGGCGCTACTCAGATAATTGCCAAATAGTTAATCCTTTTCTCTAGAAGTATGTTAATTTTAACTTTTCTTTTTGACTATTTAATACAAGACAATCTAATGAACAAGGAACATGCATTGTACTATTTCTTCACTATTTGTTGTTGCCTCTGTTTGAACTAATGAGCAATACACTACTAAGTAAGCAGATATAAAAATTGTGAATTTGATAAAAGTGAAATGATAAATTTGGCAAATAGAAACTGATTGCTGGAGACTATATAAAATCACTTCTTATGCATATGTGATATATATATCTATCACTTCATATATATACACACACACACACACATATTTGGTGATATATATATATCACCAAAAAGTTTAATGGGTTAAAAACCACCCTTTATTTCACAGGTCTGGGGTTGGAATTTGAGGTTGAGGTCATCGGGTCAGGGTACTTCTGGCCTCTGTTGAGCTCGTTCACTTGTCTGCAGAAAGCTGCCAGTTTGTCTGGGTGCTGGCTGGCGAGCTTGTTTCTGCTTCTTCTGGTTTTGATTCATCACTGAGCCAGAGCTGATCACATGGCAGTGGAGGGCTCATGAGAGAGAACACAAAAGTGCATGTCTCTTGAGGGCTAACCTCACGACTGGCACCAGCACGTCTGAAACATTCTACTGGTCACAGCAAGTCACAAGGCCAGTGGACGTTTAATAAACCCTAACTCTTGGTGTGAGGACCTGAGAAATCACATTGCACAGGAGTTTGTATTCAGGCAGATGAATCATTTCTATTATTTCTGCCAAAAATCTACTATAGTGAAAAATGAATCCAATGAACAATTATAGTGTAATCATTAGAAATGGGCATGAATAAAAACACTGAAAAAAAAAGATAGAAGGGGATTACTGAATAAAGAAAAAATCAATTTAACTTTTAAAAACCAGATTATGTGATTTACTGAAAAAAAACCCCTCTATGGTCGGGAATCAGCTTTGGGCTTTATGACTCAGTGGCAGCAAGGGAAACACACACCATGGGGAACCGTGTGGGTGTCTCAATCAGAGGATGTTAGAAAGATGTATAATAGAATTTGGGTTTGTGTTAGGTGATTTGGGGGACAGTTTAAAGAAGGAAAGCTTAGCTCTGGGTTGGATGCTGTCAGGGAACAGGGTGTCTTAATAAACCTTATCTAGAAGAAGGAACAACTAATGTAAGCCAGAGCGTAGAGCTGTAGTTGATAAATGGAAGTCACTCACGTTAGCCAGGATTGGGAGGATGTTTGATGTTTTGGTGGTTTGCACAGAACCTCAGTTTGTACCTAGACACATGTAGTATGCATAATAGACTCGATTTATTATAATTTTATATTAGGCTCCAGGTCATGGTAACATTTTTACATTCCCAAGGAAATATTTTCTTATCATCCCCCTTCAAATTATTTGCTATTTATCTTGTATAGCTGTATTTGTTTCATCCACTGCCTCTCAATCTCCTTGGTTAAAACATTGAGCAATGTTATTAAAATTAAGATTTTCACTGTTCACAAGAATACATTGCATTAAATTAGGATCACTTTATATGTGGTGTTATATCGTGGTCCTAAAATGCGCTTTTAAGCATTTTATCATGAAAAAGAGAATGATTAGTCCAAATCTCAACAAGAGTTGAGATTAGTCCAAATCTCAACTAAATCAATGTACAAATCCACAGATTGGTCCAAAGATTAGTCCAAATCTCAACTAAATCAATGTACGTATAGAGCTTCAAGAGTGATCATTTAAACTTTCTTTGGAACAGTCTGTCAGTGGAAGAAACAACTTTGTTTACAAGTCTCTTTTTTTCCACCAAATTTTATCAAATTTTTAGAGCTTTAGTCATATTGGTCATTTGGGAATGGAAGACAACAAGACTAAAAATAACCCTGTAGGTGGCAGCCAAACTCTAAATATGAATTTAAATTTTCTGCTTGTTACAGTTGATTGCCATCCTTGGAAAGCACCTTTTAAAAAGCCAACATACTTTATAATATTCTCTTTACCACTGTTTTGCAATATGTCTGAATTAAATCTTTGGTACAGTCATTTAAGATGCACTGTATAAACCCTTTCAAAAACTAAAAATAAGAGAATTATGAAGTGTAATAAGATAGTACATCTAAATCAATTGGATTAGAAATGTTTGTTACAATTCTAATCTATGAGTTATAAGTACTTAATGTAATAAGTGCAGTAGAAAAATAATCTATTTTACTTAATATTTATCAAGTAAAGAACATATTAATTGCAATTTCTTTTCAGAGTGGTGAGTATAAGTTACCACTTAGAATGTTGCTTTAATGAGGCATTGACTTAGTTTTTAACATGTCTGTGAGAGGATAATTATTGATTTCACACACTCAGAAATATGACTCCTTCTAATATTCATATCTTAAAGAAAAAGAATATACAATTTGCATTTGAAAGTGCATTAATAACTTGATATGTGTTATATAATACATATTTTCAGATGTAAAATATTTTATTTGTAAATGTTGGTCTTCTAAATCTGTGTTCACAAATTCCAAAACCCATAACATTCTATATACTTCAAAAAATTCAATTTTTGCCAACATTAGCTACTATTATACAGAACAGAAAACAAAACGAAAACCCAGTAAACAAATACTGGTAGGATGTCAGAATATTGTACAAGAGAAGAAAAGTTTAAGAAACAAATTTTATAGAGTTATTTATCAAGAGTGACTCAAAGGAGGGAATTAATTATTGAAACTTTGCAGACACTCTGCTGAATTCTTAAAAATATCCTATATTATAGGTACCATAGGATTATTAAAAATCTTTAACGATGTAAATGACATGAGCGCTGACCAGTTAGAAGTGATGCTGGCTGAAAACATGTGTGGGCATACTAGCATGGACCAGCCTACGATCACCCAGGTATTATGATACTTGTTGAAGATTCTGAAAATAAGACTCACAGAGTCTAGCCTATTACCCAAATAACTATTAAAACTAGAAACTAGGCTGATATGATTTCACTTTTGTTGTCTTTCTATGAAAATTTAGATTTGTATATGATACCATGTACATATGTGCAACAGAGGACTTTTTGTTGTTATTGTGATTGCAAAAGCAGAATTAAATTAACCAAAGGAATTTATAAACAAATGAATCACAGGACTCGCTCTAATTTCTTATGGCCCTCGTCTGTTTTCCTCAGGTCCACTTGAGACAACTTCCGAAATTACATAGTATTTTAATTTAATTGCTCAGAACCCAGTATCGTTCAAATTGAAGACCTTATGTCGGCTTTTGATCTCAGGTAAGATGCAAGAAATGCAAATACTATTTGCCATAGTGATGTGGATTGTGGTGAAGCAACTGAAAAAAAAATCATAGAATTTCAGAAAAGAAGAAAGTGAACTAGGCTTATTTTGGTATGAATAGTAATAATAATATGAATGTGATCCAATTTATATGGTGATGCTGGTGAGGAAGTGGGTGGATTATTCCATTGTTATTACAGGATGTGTCAGAGCATAGGAGATGCCTGCCTAATGTTCATTGCATCCTTATTTTCTAACTGAACTCCATTTTTAGCAGGAGTTAATCTGCACCTATAACACATTTCAAGCCTTCTTTGCAGCTAATTGGGGCCTTCTATCCCTTCAAAACAGAAAAAAGAATAATTCTGCCTAGCCCTGAACTTCATTTAGTATTTATTGACCTCTAATACATCCTAGTCATTATCTATGTAGAGTATGGTGTACCAGGCTTAATTTTTAAAATGAAAATAGGTTCCAGTCAATTT
The DNA here is from genome assembly GCF_003676395.1 of Aethalodelphis obliquidens. Lineage (NCBI taxonomy): Eukaryota > Metazoa > Chordata > Mammalia > Artiodactyla > Delphinidae > Aethalodelphis > Aethalodelphis obliquidens. The sequence goes on along the minus strand of NW_020837969.1, from coordinate 20,334,013 downwards.
TCAGGAAAACTTTATACCTTCAAGGGATAACTGAGTGGGTAGGAAAATTCATCCTGAGGTGTATGTAGTAAGTGACATTTTTGACATCTGCCTTTCAGTGCTTAGAGAATTCCTCATTTTAATTATTGCATGTAAGTAGCTGTTCTGGGAAAAGTAACCACAATCTGATTCCTACTATTAAGGTTACTTTTGTATTTTATCTAGGGGGAAATAATAGTTTAGACTGTGGGTTTTTTGAGGGCATAAAAATAATGTAATATTCCTGGCTACACATGTGTACCTGCATGCGTTTCTTGTTTTTGTCTTTTTAAACTGTTTTCTTTCCATAAAACGTAAAACATACATGATACTTAAAACATAGTTTTGCAAAACTATGTTAATTGTTGCCATGATACACTGATGATAGAGGTGGAAAAAGTAAGCTCTTTAATAAATGCTTCTTATAGATTCTCTGTATCTTTTATTCTCTTGTGAATAACTATTCTGTTGTGTTTTGATAGTAAAGAGATACTAATTCATCCTCTGTGTAGAAACCTGTTAACCCGAAACAAATAGACTGCTAGATATTTCTCCAGCAAAGATGGGTTCATTTGGGATCAGCAGAGAATTACAATTTGAGTTCTGCAACCCTGCAAATTGCCACAAGGCAAAGGGAGGAGAATGCTTTTCAAGAGAGGAAAAGGAAATTGGCCTTGGGGGGTGGGTGGGCCGGGGAGGGAGCTGCAATAAACAGAGTGCATGGCTCTTCACTGGTGGAGTCCTTGCCGGGAAAGAAGAGGAGTCTTTCTCCTTCCTGTTGGGCTCTGCTGTCATCACAGGGTCTGAGAGCTCCCCCTTCTGGTCTCCCAACTCTCTTTAATTGAGGTTTCTGTTTGTTAATTTTTTACAAACCCTTTATAAAATTGAAGACTGCTTTTCCTTTATTTAAGTTGAATAATCTCCATAGATTTATCCATCTTAGTAGGTATGATTTTATGGTGTTTGTTAACTTTTCAAATTCTTCATCGGCCTCTTCAATTTTAGCTGTCAGAAATAAATATTGTATTTATCATTGTCAATTTTTTAAAAAGTTATTAAAAACGAATCCAGCTTCTTTAGTGGATATTTTCTTGTACTACCAATGCATGCCATGTCAAAAATATTGATAAAATGCAATATTTTTACATTTCTCAATTACTCATTTCCCAAAGTAATGTCTTTTCTACTCTATAGAAATCTGGGTTTATGGTCACCATAAACATCTACAAAATGCCACTTCACTTTCTCTGTTAGTATTTGGGATGTATCTACAAAGTAATACGCATTTAAATTTAGCTTTAAGTATACTTTAAAATTTTTGTGTTCACCCTTTAATTTTTTTTTAAAGTCATTACTCTTCCTAAAACTGTAAGTTCAGAAGAATCGCAAAGAATGTATCTGGGGAAGTACCTTTCTAGGCTACAATTTTTTTATCTGGAAGACTAAGAAGCTGGATTAGATGAGCTCTCAGATTCCTTCCAGCTTTTGGTTAGAAAGCGTCAAAAATGAAGGAAACTCATTTTGTTTTTTCTGATATATTAAATTTATGTTTCTCTTTTTTGTCTTTCTAGATTATACTACATTTACTTCTTTGGCTTTTTAGGTTTTCTTTTGTAGTCTTCCTCACCACTCTTTTCTAGTTTAGAGGCATTCCCATTTATATTTCAGCTTCTTGGGTAGGGGGATTGTAACCTTGCTACCGTAATAAGAGTAGGATGGCTTTGGTATGGCCCCAGGGCTATGGTGAGAGAAAACCAGAGGGTCTCACTTGAAAGAATTGGGATGTTACATTTTATTTCTGGGAGGCAGTGATTTTGCCAGAGGGAAGGAGTCATTCTACTTTAGCAGGTTTTTTTTTTTTCTTTTAAATATTTCTTTGCATCTTTACCCTTGGACTCTAGTGCCTGAACCTACAAGTCTGCTAAATCCTTCCATGATTTTTTTATCGCACTACATACAACATTCTTTCAAATGCAAGGTCAGAGTATAAGTCTCTTTTGATATCATGGTAGTAAAATGAGAAGTGGTGCTTATTTCAGATAAAACCTCTTTTTACCTTCCACAAAAGCTTTATTCTGTCACACATAATATCTGATTTTTACATGTCAGTAAAAAAAAAAAAAAAGAATAAGACTGAGGAGATGGAGTAATAATGTTTGTAACTATTGAAATCACAGAAATGCATGGCTGGATGATACACTGACAGGTCATTTATTTCACCGTCAGATACATTTGCTGTTGAATCAGCCAGCGAAATGGGTCTAAAATCTTTTTATGCTGCTACGTGGCATCCAGGCCTAATGCTTCTTTTTCAACATTGTTAAGTCATCAATTTAGGCCTTTAAGTATATTTCAGTCATCAGACCTTCAGCATATAGGACTTTTTTTAAAAGACTGGTAAATATTAACTGAGTACGACTCCGTAACACATTCAAAGTGTAATTTCCTTCATGCTTTGAGGGCAATTGGAGGAGACACTTGCACATTTTCTTTTGAATGCTCATCTCTCAAGTTAGTCCGGCTTAATTAAGATCTAGGTATGAAGTCCCAACTCCTGACTCAAAGTTCAAGGCTTACACAAAAAATGATTTCATTCTTGAAGTTTGGAGAAGTATGAAATTGATAAAGCCCTTATTTCCTCTTCTCTTAACTGATTACAAAATAAATTGTATAAAACAATAGAATTGTATATAATTGTATTGTTTGGCCCATAACATATAGAAATGTTATTTGCCAACACCAGCATGAAGGAGGTGAGTGGGAGCAAAGTTGTACTGGGCTAAGGAAATGATACCAGATGGTAACTCAAATCCACAGGCACAAGTGAAGAGAACCAGAAATGGTACATAAGAAGATATAACTACATATATAAGTGTTATAAATATATACCTGCTCTCCTTTCTTTCCTCAGCTCCTTTAAAATAAATGAAATTATATAAAGTAATAATTATAACAATTTATTGTTGGATTTGTATGATATACAGATGCAACTGAATAACAATAATACCACAAAAAATCAAGCTCTTCAGAATTAATGCTTCTATATCTCAATGGAATTAAACCAGTATAAATCTAGAGTAGATTCTAAATTAAGATATATATAAAAATCCCCAGAGCAACAACTAAGAAAATCCTTTTTTCAAAAGTGAAAAAACATTAAAGAAATTAGAATGTTACATTAAAAATATTCACTTAGTGCAAAAATACTCAATGTAAAGGAGGAAGACAGAAAACAGAAGGTATGTGGCAGATGTAATCTATCAATAAAAACTTAAATGTGAATAAATGAAACAATCCTATATATATATATATATATATATATATAGGATCGTATAAATATATATATATATAAATTTGCTTAGTTAGATATCGAACTGGTATAATGACCTATACAGGATAATAAAACCATAAAATTTGGGCTTATCTTCTTTACCATACAGAACTCATTTCCATGAGACAGTAATCATTTGCATCTCATCAGTTTGTTTTTTCAATATCTAGCCTAATATTAATAGGATATAGAATGTTTCCATTAGAGATTCAGATGACTCAAGTGGCTTTGTTAAACAGTGTTCTAATATCACGTGAAAAGAGTTTGCTGCGATCATTATTTTACCTTGATTTTTAACATTTAATATCACCTACTGTTATTTATTGATATGCAGCTTCATCTAAGAAATGAGGTGGCCAGAAGCAAGCGTTCCTTGATACTAATCCGCCCCCGTCACCACGACACAGACTCAGACTTCAAAATATTTATGTATAGATGATACATGGACATGCAGAATTTTGAAACGAATGCTGGTCTTCCTTTATGGCTGAAGGATTATAGTTGAAGTTATTTGGAAGTACAGGGTGTCTGTTCTCAACATATAACCTCAGCCCCTAAACCATCCTCCTTTGTCCTCCTTTGTAATATTGGAGCTGGACCTTGTAATCAGTTCTCCTTTAACACTTGGCATAATGTTAAACATTATAGTAGAAGGCTCTGGAAGGATACCACAGGGGAGAAGACCCCCTCTTCCAGAAACCAGTGGTTTTCCCCTTTTGCTATAGTGATATGCAGCTGAGCTGCCATTCTCATGTGGGTCACTCAATAGTGTGTCCCCTGTGGAGTGGATTCTTAGCACGTTTTGCCAGAACTCCAGATGCAGCTTTCTCGTGAGATTTGTTCTCACCTCAGAGGTAGCCACTCCCAGCAAGTTTCAGTGCCCTGCTCCCATCCTCTTCAGCTGGTGGCTTCCTAGTAGTGTTGCTCGAATCCCTTTGTGCAGTTAGTTTCTGCCGGCCAGGCGTGGTGTGCAACACCTCGGTGAAATACTCTGCCCTCCAGTGGGAGACAGTCGCACCTTCTGCAACTGGTTCTGAACATCAGTCTGCGTAGCTTTCTTCCAAGTTTCTCTTCCTTGAATACTCTCTTTTAGTCCTAGAGGTAGTGACTGCCACTTACATCTGTCTTTTCTGTATTCTTTAGATTCTCTTTACCATTCTTATTGGTAAATTCCCTCTTATGAATTAATAATTCTTCATATTTCCCAGTGCAAACGACTGGTTTGGTTGCTGCCCGCCAGCTGACACTGGCTGATAGAGACGCAGATCTTTGCAGGGAAACAGCAGGGAGATGGACGCACCCTGCCTGACAACATCCTGAAAGAATCCACTCGTTGCACTTGGTCCTGAGCTTGAGGGGAGGTGTCGAAGTTCTCTTCCTTAAGCTTTCGACAGATTTCACTACACTTTTCTTTCAGTAAAGTTATTGCGTACCAGCCACCTCTCCCACCCCCGGCAAAGAAAAAAGGTCTGTGGTTTTGCGGGGATAATGGAGCCACCAGGCCGCAGTGCGGAAGTCCAGGCACTGATCCTTGACCTCGGGGCACTCCCCTATCTCTCAGGCGCAATGTCTGTGGGCACAGATGGGTAGGACATGCTAGAACTCGGGGATAAGAGGGTCATGCGGCTTCCGGGACCATCAGCAAGAAGGACAATACCAACCCGCGGAAGAAAAAGTCCAGGAAGTCCTCAGAGACACTGACCTTCCCACGGACATGCACCAGGAATTCTAAGCACTGTGCTACTCTGACGAGAAGGATGCACCTCCACTGTTACCCAGTGACCCTGGTCAAGGCCACCGCACAGTTAAGGCCAAGTTGGGCCCCAAGAAGGCGTGGTCCTGTAAGTGGATGCCATTCACCAACCTAGTCTGCAAGGCTGAAGCCACGTTCTTCTACTGGCGACAGGCAGCTGAGGAGGGCAAGGACTACCCCTTCGCCAGGTTCCATAAGACTGTGCAGGTGCCAGTGTATTCAGAGCAGGGATACTAGCTCTATCTTCACGACAACTCTTGAACAAAGGCAGAAACGACCACTTCTTTGACCTCAGCCGCCGCTTTGACCTCTGTTTTGTCATTAGCCACGATCGGGATGATCACCAGCGGTTTAAGAAGAGGTCTGTGGAGGACTTGAAGGAGCGGTATTACCATATCTGTGCCAAGCTGGCCAACATGCACGCCATGCCAAACACAGACCTCAAGATACCAGGGTTTGATGCTGGGCACCTGCAACGGCGGAAGGAACAGCTGAAGCGTTGCCGGTAACAAGCCTCAGAGCAGGTGGCGGCGGAGAAGTACCCGCTACGTAAGCTGCGCCAGATCTAGTCCCGGCAGAGGAGCGCGAGGAGCGTAGCCAGGACTCGCTGAAGCTACTCGCAGCCGCAGACCCCGCTGCGGAGCAAGGACCCCGAGAAGCAGCCGCCCCAGGAAAAGGAGGCCGAGAAGCCAGCTGTTCCTGAGACTGCAGGCATCAAGTTTCCAGACTTCAAGCCTGCAGGCCTCACCCCGCGGAGCCAGCAGAGGAAGCTGCCAGGGTGCGGGCCAGAATATCAAGGCCCTGGAACAGGTGCTGGGTGTGGAGCTGAGCCTGACACCCGCAGAGGAGCTGGTACGAGCCAAGGACCGAACTGGTGCGGCTGAACGAGCCCAGGCAAGCCTGCGCCAACTGCGACGGTGAGCTGCAGGTGCCTGCACGAGGCTCTGGTCCGGGCTGGGTGCTGGGACGCCGCCATGCCAGCGTCTTCCCGCCCGCGGTGCCGAACCTGGCCTCGACCCTGACGCCAGCAAGGACACCGTCATCGACCATCGTCGTGTGGTGGGCACACCCTTCGCGCCCACGAGGAAGCGACGGGAATCGTCTCCAGCTCCTCTTCTGTGAAGGAGGCGGAGAAGCCGTGTGAGGCCACACGTGGTGTGGGATGCTGCTGCGTAGAGCTGGTGAGTTGGGAAAAAAACAACCCCAAAATCTTTTTACCTAAATGAAGACTGTAAGGGAAGTAACTCTGCACATCAAAGTATGCAGTGTTTCTTCATACTTATGTAAATATCCTATGTTTATGTAAATATTTGTTTTTTCCAGTAATTAGCTTATAATAGTTTATCTATGCAAACTCATTTTTAAAAAGTTTTTTTTTCCCTGAAAATTTAGAGCACCGGAAAGATTCACAATGAATTGCACATGTTATTGTGTAGTGGTGTTTATTACATTTCCTACTGAAGTATCTTATTCTTAGAGCGGAGGGAGCTAAAGCCCTAGGGCAGAGTTGGAGGAAATCTTTTGAGTTTGAGTTTGAAGGTAATGGCCATAATATTTAGTATTTTAGTTTATTTTATATTCTATTCCATAAAAGAGTCTATTCTGTCTTCATATGTAAAAATTATGCTTCAAGTTACCATTAAATTTCTTAATATTTTCCTTAAAATTCCTAACACAATATTTAAGTTCCACGAAGATATACATGTTCAGCAGTGATTTTTAACTGTGACTTTCTACCTCCTGGTTGGTGGCCAAGTTCCCCCAGAAGTGCAAATTCCCTCGTATGATATGTAATGACTACACCCTTAGAGAGTCTAAACGCAGTTTCAAGCTGGTTCAATTCAGTTTTTCCAGCCTTACCTGCCTACTAGATAGCTTACCACCTGCTTCTTCTTGGGCTTAAAAGAATCCTTAAGCTTTTTAAAAAAATTTTATTGGAGTATAGTTGATTTACAATGTTGTATTAGTTTCAGGTGAAGAATCCTTAAGCTTTGAGAGGAGACATGTTATCAGGAAGAAATTCAGGTGGGGCATATGCAGTTTTGCAACACGGGCAGCTCTCCTTCTGGGTGGCTATTGGGCGAGGTGTTAGCTGATGATAAATTGAAACCTCCTGTAGATGATATCAGAAATGGTAATGGTTGTTCCATGAGCCAAACTTGATCATGTGAAGTTTGGGTAGTTAGTTTGTGCACTGTACTCTCTGTAGTCCTGTGGGGCAACTTGGTCCTTGAACAAGAGCAACGGTCTCTCTTGGTTGTCTTTCTTGGTGTGTACCTGTTAACCATTTCCTCTGGACATTCTTGCTCTCTATGATTGTGATCTATCATTCTAATTTTCCTTCTTTTCTTTTGTTTTTATCTCTACCTCATCTTCCCTTCCCCCACCAAAAAAAAAAAAGAAGGCCAGGACAATTATTTTATACTGTGGAAAAATCTTTTCCTTGAATCTCCTCCCTTTAGTGGAAACCAACATTCTTTGAGTTCCCCAAAGTCTTAGGATTTTGGAGTAAATAGCTAGAAATGGAAATATTTGGAAGCCATCTTTGTTTTTCTATCCTGCCATAGACCTCACCTTAAGAAATAAAGACTCAATTTCCCTTTTGCATTGTCAGAAAGAAAATGGGAAGATATGAGGAGAAAAGAACCCAGTTTCATAACTCTGAATTGCAACCCGCTATAGCTTGGTATTTCAGATATTGTTTCTATGTTTCCAGTTCGATTGCAAATTCCATGAAGGGAGGCAGAATGCAAAATAAAGTCTTTTTATTATTATTTGGTAGAATTTTGCCAAAAACAATGTTACTAATTTCTGGGTGGGGGGTGGTATGTGCCCCCTTTTAATAACTCATTGATTCTGAAAGATTATTTTAGAAACAAGGGCATCTAATCCAATGTTGGGAGACCTTAAAGTCTGCTTTTCCTTGGAGACGTAAAGACTGTTTTCCACGGCTGTCAGTGCATGATAGCAAATGTTATCAGGCCACGCTAGAATCATGCAGTTAATTTTTACCTTGCTTTCACTGTGATTTTACTTAGAAACCTCTCATGTAATAACCGTTTGAGATAGCTGCTATGTAATCAGAAATGTAGCCTCTTAAGCTTTTTAAGTGCTATAGAACTTTAATTTGTAGTTTGTGAAATAGTGCTTGTAATGATCATTAATGTTTTATAACTTGAGAAGGAGAAATCACAAACTAGAAACGGCAAGATTAAGTAAAAAAATAAAGACCTCAAGCTCTTCTCACTTCATGGGGTTAAAGATTGTAAAGAAATCTCATGTCTATAAGAAACATTCTGCAAATAATAAATTTACCAAAATTTAGTATTTCCATTTTACAGGTTGTCTAATGAGTTGACAACGTTAACATAATACTTCTAAAAATAATTTGTTTTCTTCCTAGCTTTTGATTTACATTATTATTGTATCATTTCTTGAATCTCGAAACATTGCTTTGATAACTCTACAGAATTTTCAGCCTTGTGACTATTTAAACAAATTTTAGGCAGTGGGGTGTAAGTGAAGAAGTGATGCCATTATTTAGATGGTTTATTCTAAAATTTGTACCATTCAAGACAAAAAGCAAAAAAAAATCTCAAGAAATAAACACTTGCCCAATAGATATCAACACTAATACTCCTGTGCTGTCTCCCAATGATAGTCACAGTCTGAAAATGATGTAGACTCTCATAGCATAACTAGAAAAATTCAGACTTTTGTTCTAATTTGGACAATTTCTATCATTAGAAAAAATATATAGACAACATTCCTTTAGAGACAGCGTTTATCATTGATAAGGGAATGTGAAATATAGAGTCATCTGAATGAAGCTGAATATTTTGCAGTGATGTACATCTATTCACTTTTCTTAAGTACAATGACTTAGTCTCCTCACTCAGATTACCTTTAGACTCTATGTGTTTGAAATACCATGTCTGCCTTAGGTAATTTGAAAAGGCGCATGCATCAAGAGTGTAAACAGTTCAGTGATAGTCCTTCATTTCAGTATCAAACAGCTGTTTCCACAGTATGTGTGAGTGCATTTGTGTGTGTGTGTGTGTGTGTGTGTGTGTGTGTATATGTGTGTGTGTATATATATATTTCAAGGTAACCGTTTTGAAAGTAGTTTTTCTGGGGACTGAGAAAAGTTGAAATAAATTTTAAAAACATAATGACATTTGAGAGTAATTATGGAAATTCTCCCTTCTAGGAGAAAAAATAGAAGCCCCTTGAGAGCTTCATACGCATTAAAGTTACTATAGCATTTGAAGACAAATTTCTAGTTACATAAAATACGGCTTTATATAGCTGCTAAATTTAGGAGTTTCTAATAAATGTAAAAAGCGTTGCAAAGGAAGGTCCAGAAGACTGTGGATGATCTTCTGGATTCTGATATTTGAAATTCACTAGAATCCACTCATATTAAGTTGTTTTGAGTCTGGTTAGAAAAAAAAATGTACCATTTAAATATTTGAATTATAGGGAAGTGCTTCTTTTTTGAGCCATAGTAAGCAGATTAAAATTCATCCATTTTTTTAAAAAAGGGAATATATTTGGTGAATTTCTTTTTAAAGGAAAGAGGTGTTTAAACTTTCAGTTTATGTCTTTACTCTTTAGAAAAAACTCTGAAATGGGAAGTAAACAGAATGTATATGTCAATTATAGTTCAGTAAAGCTGGGTAAAAATCCCACAATACTATCCACTTGAAAAGATTTTCAGAGGACATTTCATTACTTCTCTGGCCAATCTGAACAAGCAGAGATGGAGCAGCCCTGAGTAGACGGTCCCCTTTAGAGATTGTTCATGCTCTCTATGGCTGTGGCTACTGGGTTCTATTAGAAAAAAAGCTGCCCAGAAGAGACCTGACCAGGCCAGGTCCTTTATGCTTTTTAGACTCTGTTAAAAGAGTAAATAAAGCAAATATAATGGTCCCTGGCTGGGATAGCCCTGGGCAGGACTGTGACATAGAGGAGCTCCCCTCTACTTCCCTTTCTGAAATGCTTCCTGCCCTTGAAGTCTCTGTGGCCTCATTTGGCGGCCCAGTTGCCCAGCTCTCTCTCCACTCTATTTCTTTCCCAAACTTTTCATTCTAAAACTTCTCATTGTCCTTATCCTTGAATGCCTTCCTAGGTAGCTTAGTATTTAACCAAGAAACCAATAAAGGCAGCAGTGGTTAATCAGTGGTTTCTTGTGACTTTCCCTTTTGAAAGTAAAAGCATTTTTAATTGTGGCATTCAAATTCTAAATTAACTAAAGTGGAAGATTACTGACATTGGTCAGCAAGCCAGAGGACACAACATTTTGGGGGCAGAAGAACTTTTTCTGGCAGTTGTCCCATTATACCACATGTCTGCTCAGGTCAGTGTGGGCTACACAAAGTCTCACACACGCAAATACTTGCAAAGCCTTTTTTTTTTTTTTTTTTAAGAGTATAGGTTATAAACAGAGAAGAGGGGAATCATTTTCTTATCCTTAAGAGGATGCTCAGATTTTTCTACAAATCTATAACTTTATATATTTGGCATGTATTCACATTAAGCAGACTTTGATAGAGGTCTGTGATGTACCTGGCTTTGTGCTAGGCACGTTGTTATTTTTATATTATGCATAAAGAAAATACATGTCACATCTTTACCTTATAATATACTAGTGACTGTTGGCTCAGATAATAGTACAGTGCAAAAGAAAGAACTTTTTCCTTATAGTGATATTCGCGTCTTTACGTTACAGTTGACCCTTGAACAGTGGGGGGGGGTTGGTGACACCAACACTTCTCCCCCTCCCCCGCACAGTGGGACATCTGTATATATCGCTTTTGACTGCCCAGAAAGTAACTATTGATAGCCTGCTGTTGACTGGAAGCCTTACCAATAACGTAAACATTTGATTAACACATGTTTTGTATGTGATATGTATTACATACCATATCTTTACAATAAAGTAAGCCAGAGAAAAGAGAATGTTATTAAGACAATCATAAGGAAGAGAAGATACATTTACAGTACTATACCGTATTTATCGATAACCTAAGTTTATTTCGTCTGGTTACAAAATGAATCTTTGTGTGTCAGTACCTGCATCAGTATTGTCTTATATGATACAAAACACTGTGGGTGTTATACGTATTACTAACACTAGGCATCAAAAATGAAAAGATAATGTGAAAGAGAAATTCATATTTATTTACAGGTATAATGATTTATACATTGATAATTAAAGAAGCCGCAGTACGATTGCTTTATGGTGGTAGCCTAGTGCAATCTATAAGATTGCTTCATGGTAGCCACCTATAAAGTAATGAATCTTTATACAATTATTATGGCACATAGTATTACAATCATATTCATAATATAGTATTAAAAACATTGTTACAATAAAAACACCTTTGATGATAGGCTGATACACAGTTTCTCCATTTATAAGGGAGGCATACTGTATGGCAATGTAATTCTTTGAAAGTAAAGTTATAAAACATGCAAATACTATGCCATTTTATATAAGGGTCTTGAATGTCCAGGGATTTTGGTATCTGAGGGGGATCCTGGAACCAATCCTCTGATACCGAGGGATGCCTGTACAGGATGCAAAATTAAAAGTGTAGAAAGAAAAATAGTTACTGAATTAAAAATTAGAGGCAACAATTAATGACACAGGAAGAAGTAGAGGAATTTGGGAGGTGGAAAAGCAAAAGCATGACAAAATTGGGAAACTGAAAGCATTTGAAATGGTTGTAGCATACAATAGACTAGAAAAGAGAGAGGTGAACCTGGGCAGGTCATCAGGAGCCGGATTAGAAAATATTTAATGAACTATGAAAAGGTTTCGGACTTTATCAGAAACACTTAGGGTTTTAAGTAGGAGAGTAACATGATTTTTAAATTTGTTTTTTAAAAATATTCTTGTAGTGAAGATAATGGATTGAGCCGGAACAATTCTGGATGCAAAGAGACAAGTTAGAAGGCTGTTGAAGTAACTTAAATTATAGCTTATGGCTATAGAACAACAAAAGAAAAGAAGTTTGTGAATTTGAGAAATACTTAGGTGGTAGAATACACTTGCAATGAAGGAAGGTCGAAGAGTCGAGGATAATACCCAATTTTCTTTTTTGAGCAACTGAGTCACTTACTGAAAAATGGCAGAAGGCACCCATCTTTTGGAAGAAACAACGTGAGCTCAATTTCGGAAATATTAAGTTTTGACGTGTGCATGAGAAAATTTAAATGGAGAGAAACAAGGAGAATTTGGGTAGATTTATGGAGCGGGTGTTGGGCTGGTGGCATATGTGAGAATTCTCAATGCGTTGGTGATGTTTGAATTTCTGAGAATGAAAAGAAGGATAAAAAGTTAGTGTGTTTACAGTAGCATCTGAGAAATGGCATTTGGGGGATTGTAGAAGACAAACAGCAGTGTGCAGATAAATAAAAAAACAAAGTAAGGAAGCTGATTCATAGATTTGTAGCATTTGCCAATTTCCGTGGGTAAGCATTCCTCCCGTTACTTATTTTTGAGCTACCAGTGTTAACATCCCCTTGAAGCTGGGAAAAGGTGCACACAATGGGCTCTCATGAATTGGTGCAAGCTGGTTTCTTTATACCCCGCAGAAACCTAGAAGGAGAAGCAGAGTAGGGAAGCATGAGCAGTGAGGAATTAACAATCAGTGCATGTAGAAAAATCCTTTAGAGAGAGATGGGGAGGGCAGGATACATTTTGTTTTGTTCTTTGATTGGAGGAAGATCTGAGTAGATTTAAATGCTGATGAAAAGAAGCCAACAGAGAGAAGAGGGAATGCCTGGTTGAAAAGTGAAGTCTAGGAGCTGAATACGTGTATGTGGAGTTGGAGAAAATGGGATCATAAGCACAAGATGATGGTTTTGGATGGGAAGAGGGTAAGCTCTTCTCTTAAAAAGCAGAGAGGCAGGAGGGGATAAATGCAGATGCAGATGGGTTTGCATGTTTATTGCAAGAACTATAGAGGTTATTTTCTGACATATTGCATATTTTGCAGCGAAATAAGTCAGATAAAATTTGAGGCCGATGAAAAGGTGAGGAGGATTGGAACTTCAAAGAGATTCCAAGTTGTAAATGAGTTGCTGGGAAGTGTTCCTTTGTTGAGGTCAGTGACCACAAATTAATAGAGGCACAAATCTATATGGTAAGGAGAAGGATATAATGAGAGGGTTGACCATGTGAGTAGGTGACTGAATGGAGTACAGCTGAAGGTTAGAGGAGATGGAATCACAGGAGTATAAGGTCAGGCTTATGTATCAGTAATAAATATGGATATTGAAGTCACTGATGGTGATGCTGGAAGTTAGTTAAAGAGAAAGCCGGTTAGTTTTCAGTAAAAGGATCCTTGCTAAGGAGGATAAAGGGCCTTGTGTGAGTAATATGAGTCTAAAAGTAGCAGCTTGGGGTGGAATAACTCTGGGTGTAACTGGCTGATGAGAGGCAGCTGGTATTCTTGCCTTGTACAGGTAATGGAGAAACTTCAAGGCAGTTGATATTTTGGGGATGGGAGTGAGCATGGGAATCAGATTCTGGTTGAATCTGCAAAGCAAAGGTAATGTTCAGTGAAGTAGGACCCTAACTGCTATTTTCTGAAACTCAAATCATAGAGTTGTTAGAATTTTCTTGGAATTTTTCTCCTTGTCTGAAGACTTATCTTATAGTTTTGGGTTTGGAACAGTCTCAATGGATTTGTTTTTATAAAACTAAAAAATGTGGACACCCTGTATGAGGGCAGAATCCATACACACTATGTTCTCATTTTTCTTTATCCTTTGAATAAATACATTAATCTGTTGCTTTTGTGATGAGAGGCTCTGGGTGGAGGTGGGGAAGAGCAGAACTAGGATTTCAAAGGCTTTAGGCACCTTGTGGGGAAGGACGGGCCTGAGAGGCGAGGTGCTACAGAAGGAGGCCTAGGAATCGCCAAAGAACACATGTAGGTGTGATGTAATTTACTTCTAAACTTTAGACCTGTGGAAGCCTTAGGTTTGAGAGAATGAGCAGAGATTTTCAAAGACTGGCCAGTCTCTCTTTCGCAGTTATTTCTAAATTTTAGTCTCTGTACCTTGTATTATAGCATTTAGTATCTCCACTTTAGTGGGCTGCTAAATGGATACATAGTTTTTATTAAAGCTATAATCTGTTTGTCTCTTCGAAAGTATACCTCCTCATTTTCTTATTGCCTTTTATTACTGCCCTCCAGAAAAACTGGCACCTGTGCATTAACACCAAATGAATTCATAATGCATCAACTATTACAGAAGTTAATAAGTTAATACTATTGATTACAAAAGGTGTTGCCTTTAAAAAGCATTCGTTTGAGAAGACTGTCAATGCACTTATGCATTTATTTAAAGTTTATGAGCTGCTTTATTTAATACACCATAGTGGAGAACAAATGAACAATTAAGTAAAATCAATTATGTAAAGAAGCTCTTATCTTTCACCTGGTGAAAATTATTTTTAGAATGCAGATGGCACTTCAGATCATTCTTGCTTAAGGTAGTTTATGTCCTCTGCATTTTGTGATAATGCATACAGTTTCTCTAATGATGGAGGCAGCTTAGAGATCCAGGGGAGCATGCCGTAGGGTCATATGTACAGTGATGGGTATCCAAAATACCATGTCTGTGAAGGGGAAAGAAGCCTTTGATCGTCCATAGAAGAGAAAAAGTGTGGAACGTATTCAGGAAATGGGAACACAAGAAAGGAGAAATACAATGAAAAAGCATTATATCTTAAGTAATTTTTAAAAGTGAAATTTAAAAACCATAAGAAATATAACTTTTATTGACCCCTGATAAATTTTACTCCCGTAAGTTTGGGTTGTATTTACTTAATGATTCATTGATTTTCATTTTTTAAGGTTGAAAGCTAGCTGAAGGTTCAACATAATCTCAGTTCATAAATTCAAGTATATGCAGCACCCAGAAGAGTGTCTAGCACAAAAGAAGCTGTTAATGTTGGTTATTCTTCTTGTTATTATTCCTTATAACTCAAAAAAACATTTATAGAACTTTGTTCCTAATGGCATAACTGAATGTTGAACAATGGGAAAGTTAATAATATATTTTTTAAAACTTTCAATATTTAATATACTTAGAACAGTCCTGTCACCTTTGCATATTGACCTTTGAGGTATGCAACTTACCTTTTTAATGTATGTGTCTTCCTGCCCAAATAACACAGTAAATCCCTTGAAGGCAAGAATGTAGGCTTTATTTCTATTTCTGAACTCAGTATCTGCTTTAACATATGACACATAAGTGAAACTTTACATTTAGTATTATTATCAATATTAGGTTGGATGGAGGCCCTCTAAATAAAGGGAAATTTGGAAGGGGTAGACACTGAAGTATTTGCTACCATTTAAAAATAAATACAGGGCTTCCCTGGCGGCGCAGTGGTTGAGAGTCCACCTGCTGATGCAGGGGACACGGGTTCATGCCCCGGCCCGGGAAGATCCCACATGCTGCGGAGCAGCTGGGCCCGTGAGCCATGGCCGCTGAGCCTGCACGTCCGGAGCCTCTGCCCCGCAGTGGGAGAGGCCACAACAGTGAGAGGCCTGCGTACCGCAAAAATAAATAAATAAATAAAATAAAATAAATACGAAGTGAAATTGTAATATTATTTGAGTCTTAGAGACATAAAATAATAATCACAAGACTCTTGTTATTCTTTTATGTATTTCTTTATTTTAGGGCAGTTCTGCAGTGTGGCTTCTAGACCTTTGAAATCTCTTTTAAAACAATCCCTTTCATCCTCCGTTTATATAGATTGGAGTTCTTAGTTGCAAATAACAGGATCCATTCTGACTACTTTAAATAGAAAAGGAATTTATTAAAAGCATGTTACATACCTCACAGAAGTGACATGCCTGATGTCCTTAATATTTCTCTACAGCATGATATGACTATTTTCAATAATTATGAAATGAAATACATAATAATTATGGCCAGAAAAATATGCAGACAGTGAAAATTTTCTTTTACTGACTTTTCAGTATACAATAAAATTTTTTAAAATTACAATTAAAAATTAAATCTTTATTACAGATTAAAAAAGGAAAAAGTGATAGATTGATACTTTAAAATATGTTAATATTCTTCTGTAGAAATTGAAAATTTACACCTATATATTAATCTGTCATAATAATGTATAATAACATTACAGTTTCTGTTTTCAAGCCTTAACTTTGGAAATTTGTCAGTGACCTCATAAAAATGGATTTTCATTGCACATTTCTGTTCAACAAGACTTAATCAATGTATAAGACTTAATCAATGTAACTTCACTTACAAATGACTGAAAACCAATTTTTATTAATTTTAGTTTTGAAATTTTCATGAGACAACAGGTATACAAATAATATGTATAAATAGTGTTTATTTTTAAGTATGAAGTTTTAGAGCCTTGCCATCTGAAACAGATCAGGCTATTTAAGGTCATTTTTACCTCTGACAGAGAAACTACAAAATGCTGAATTTTTATAGAGAAGAATTAAACTGGAGTTTATGGACCTAGGAAGACTTAAGCAAGTAAACTTTCATATTTAAATAAAATGCAGTATTGATAAAACTTTATTCAGAGATTTTTTCCATAAGTTTTGTTGATTGGAGAAAAAAGGATTTCACTGTGTTGATTATTGAATATTAAAATTATTTTGTAGTTTAATCTGACACTGAGATCAGAAGAAACTAGGTGTAAATCCTTCTTTTGGTTGCATGACATCATTGTTATATAACCAGAACACATCACTTGATCTCAGTGAGCCTCAGTTTCCTCATCTGCAAAATCGGTGTTTTTCAGGATTGATTGAGCTTTAACCAAAGTACTTAGCCTCAAAAGAAGAACAAACAAAACCTAAAGTCAGCCGAAGGAAGGAGATAATAAAGATCACAGAGGAAATAAAGTACTTAGTCCACCCAGTATCAGTATAGCACACAGGTGGTACTAAGTAAGTAACAGTTGACGTGACTGTGTGTTTTTCTAGTTTCTATACTTAATTTCTGCTCATGAAGGAAAACAAAATACTAGAAATGTTTGCTTCTCATTATCATGTTCATACTAAGCAGGTAACACATTGAAAGGAGAATTCATGGGACTGCACTGGTGTTTGTTTAAGCACACAGACACACACTCACGCACTCACTGACTCACTCGCTCACAGGAGCCTGAAAAGTCCAGCCTGCACTGTTGGCGGCTGTGAATTGATGTATGGCTTTGGGCATTGAGTACCTCTACTGCAGATGACTCTGTTGGACTGGCAGACCCTGGCTTCTCAGTTCTGTGCTTAGAATCACTAGAAAACTGTTTACACCAATCCCAAAGAAGCAAAGTGTTTAGCATCTAGATTTGTTACAAATGCCTTTATAAAAAATTATGAATGCAACAATCAATCAATGTACCTTAAAGAGAGATTTGGTAGGATGTTTGGATAATGAAAAGAATAAATCAGTTGGTTAGACAGACAGAGGAAAGGTGTTTTCAATTATAACTGACTAGCATCTACTTAACTTCAAGGAGAATAATTTTATTTTATTCTTTTTGGAACTTTGGCCTCCTAAAGAAAGACAGAGTGCGTATAAGCAATAAGCATAATTTTGGAAGTTTAAAAAGCATGGACCAAGTTCCAAATATTTTTTCTCATAATTTTAGGATAGAAACAATTTGCTTATTCCAACATTCTGTTCTCATTAAGCATTAAAAGTAAAATCTGTACAGTGTTTTTTTAACTACCTAGTTTTAACTGGTATGGGAAAGTGGGATGGTTACCTCTTTCTATTTATCTTTTTTAAAAAAAATATCAGTCAACTTACAGCTGTTCAGATATAATAATTCCCACAAGAGGCTTTCCTTGGTGAATTGCTAAACACCTAGAAGTGCAAATGACTGTATTAATAGTATGTGTCAAAAAGTATTAAACAAAAAATGTCCCTTGGGTCTCTGATCCTTTCTAGATAAAGATATGTATTTAGCATTAAACAAACTACACAGTGGAGTATCAGTTTTTTAAAAGATTTATGTTTGGATTCTTCACCTTTTCTTCTGGAGGGTGTTGAAGGTCCCTGGCCAGTATTTTATATCAGATTGTGTTTTGTTAACACCTCTGAACTCTGCTACCACAAATCAGCCGTGTTGGAATTTTAGAAATATTGTCTTTTTGTTTTCAACTATTTTTCCTGACAAAATCTCAGGAAATTCATTGATCAACAGGGGAAGAACGTAAGAACACAGGGCAAAGCTTTGTGACCCCAAAGTAAAATTTGATGCACAGAAGTTAATGTGAATAAATTTAGTGACTAGATCTTTGAACCAGAGCACTTACCCATGGTTTCTCTGGTGGATTGGGCTTCCTTGCAGCATGGTGGCATCAGAATGGTCCTTCTTATACGGTGGCTCATGGCTCCAAACGTGAGTGCTCCAGTGAGCAAAGAAGCAGCAACAGCATCTTTTATGATCTAGCTTTGGAAGTCACGTAGCGTCACTTCTGCTGTATTCTATTGATTCCATTCTGTTGAGTCACTAAGGCCAGCCTAGATTCAAAGGGAGAGGTTATAGATACCACTTCTTAATGGAATGAGTTGTCAAAAAAATTGTGGATGTGTCTTAAAACTGTTACAAGCAAAATATATGTCAGCAAATGGTCATGAGGCATAATAAATTAACTTGCATTATCAATGCTGTAATTTGAGTAAGAAGCCAAACATGGCTTGGCAGCATAGATATACAGATAGTTACATGCAGAGGTAGCCTTCCAGTTAATTCAATTCTGATCAGATTCTTATTGATGGAGAGAAACTGTAGGTCAGAAAATAGTTCAGAGAAGAGGTTAAGAAACTCTGAATATGGATAAATTATAGGACCTGTCAACAGAGTTTTAAGGGATATTGAGATTTTCAACATGAAACAAAATTTCGCAGGAGTTTTAGTAGGGTAGGTATTGTGGAAGAATTGAGTCCTTACCCAGCTCATGGTGGGATAGACCAGCTGCCTTCCCCGGAACAGTATCATATTTAAGTTACAATCAGCAATTTAGTGACTATTGTGAAATTAATTTTCTTAATTTGAAGTAGTTTTGTGGGTTGTTCTCATTTTAAAAAACTACTTTAGGTTTTATAAATGTGTAAAAACTTAAACTTAGGCTTATATTTATGTCTCTTAAATTGTTATTATAATAACAATAATTTATGTTAAAAAAAGAAAGGTTGAGATAGAGATTTCTTTGGATTAATGAAATTTCCCTAGACTGTATCAGGTTCTTCCTGATACTCAACTTCAATCATTGATGTTTTCTATAATTACTTAAAAAACAGTTAACTCTTAAATCCCGTATTCTGCCTATCCCTCTATAATTTTTCTTATTAAAATTATCAAGACTGATGGATTTGCATTAGTGGAAAACAAAGTCATGTGTTAAAATTTTTAATCTCTTCCAGCTTGGGATATTTAAATTAATACAAAAATGTTATGGAAACATTATGAATTACTATAGAGCTGAAACTAAGCTAGATATACACTTGAGCAAAGATGGTAATGATGATGTAAAGCAAGGTTGTCATATGGGTCCTCAAAAGCAACCTTGTAACTTTGGCCAGATATTTAAGAAAACAACCTTTACGAAAACACTGATCTAATTCAGTGCTTTTTCAAAATTCAGATGGGCAAATATTTAAATGACAGCAAAACTAAAGTCTTGTGAAGGTCTCCTGAGTCAGTTAAAGAGTTCCCCAAATGAATCTTTTCATAAGCATACAAATTTTTAAAGACTGTGGTTTTATAAAGTAGAGATATTTAGTTTCTCAGAATCAAACGTCAGGGTATAATTGCTTATATCTAATGATTCCCTTAATTATTAATACAGATTGATAATATTTTCTAAAGGACTGTGATACAGAATTTTTGGTACACATTTACTTTAGAAATGGCTCTGTTAAGGCAGTGGCCACCAGAGGGCAGTAAATATGCCTGTAATAGGAAATCATCAACTAAGGTGTCATGCTTTTTTATCATGTAGTTTTTGCATTGCTTGTATTTTAAATTAATTTGAAATATTTCATACTATCCAATAATTTTAAATGTAAATACAATTATTAAAGATTATGGTCAAAATTGTATGTGATGTAATAATAAACAGAAGAAGAAGTATTTACAGAGCAATCTCTTACACGTTGGCTATGATGCTAAACACTTTCCATATATCGTTGCTTCTTTTAAACCTCACAACACATAATATGGACCCTTATAATATTCATTTCATCGTGGCAAAAATCGAGACTTAGTGAGATTAATAAAAGCCAAATGTCTTTAAGCCAGCATTTTAACTGTTTCTTTTTTTGGGGGGAAGGAGGTGGGAGATGACAGTGGGCATAATATTAGGCTTATTATATGCTTAGAAGCTGTCTGCTTGAAAAGGTTATGAGAGAATCAAACTAGCTGATCCTGAGTTGGTACAGAAAGTAAAACTTGGAAAAATGAACTCTCTGGTTTGTAAAGACAATGAAGGATGTGATATAATAGCTTATGCAAAGGAAGAAAGATAGGGTAGTGGTACATTTGGTTCAAGATTGTTTTTGGTGATAATTTCAAAAAGTTATGATCTGAAGAGTCTAATCAGTCTCACTAAAATGACTGCTCTTTTGCTATTTGTTGTGGGCCGAGCTGTATCCCCTAAAACCCTCATAGGTTGAAGTCTGACCCCTCAGTACCTCAAAATGTAACTATATTTGGAAATAGGGATTTTAAAGAGGTGATTAATCTGAAACAAAGTCATTAGGGTGAACTTTAATCCAAACTGACCATAAGAAGTGGAAATTTGCACACAGATAGGGACACAGGAAAGACCATTGAAGACACAGGGAGAAGCACGTTACACAGGGAGAAGTAACGTGCCTATAGCATATTGAGCTCAAGAGATGCATTGTTCATTTAAGGTTCATTTAAAGGCGTCAGACAATACAGTAATTTGGCATTTTTTCTTCCTGACTGCCAACTGTGACTTGGCACCGTGCATCCGGCTGAATGACACAGGTTTTTGGCGATTGCAGTTTGGTTTCTGCATCTCCTGGGCATGAATAACAACTTTTCAAGAGCACTGTTACCCCCAGAGGGTTTATACCAAAGAGTGTCTAATTTGAATTGCTTTCAAAAAATAGCTAATCACGAATATTTCTTATTTATTCTACCTGTTCATCTAGTTACTATTAGCCATAGCCAATCACAGCTGTTGACTGCTCTCATTCATTTTTTAATTGGTAATATTGAACATTAATCAAGAAGCAGTTTTTCATTGTATGGTCAGCAATCAATTTAAGAGCTAGAGAGCATTTAAAAAGCAGAAGACAAAGTAATAAAAGTAATGATTTCCGTGGAGAAAAACTTGCATATATAAAGAAAAATCGAAACCTCCAACGATACCCCAAATGTGAGTGTTGTGTCTAAAAATCTACAATTTATTGAGCCCTAGTGATGTGTTAGGCATAGAGCTGATATTATTATTTTCAGTTTACCCATGAGAAACATTTGGCTGTGGGGATTAAATAATCAGTCATAAGGGGAGCATGTGTCAGAGGAGGACTTAATTTTAGGGTTGTCTAATGAGAAAGCTTAGGCACCCGGAGACAGCACACTCTGCATCTCTAGATGTGCTTTCTACTTAGAATCTCAATCTCTGTATGATGGTGGGACAGAAGTTAAAAGATAATAACAGTAATTTACTAGCAATTCTGGAAGTTACGTAATTTTCCTTCTACTACTTGAATTATAATAAAGGTTTGGCTGCTGTAACAGAGACCCTAAATAACAAAGGTTTAAACTAAATTGAATTTTAATTATTTTCCACCTGACCGTCTAGGACAGTGCTGTCCAGTGTTGCTTAGTTAACTCTGCAGTATGAGACACAAAGCTTCTTCTGTCTCACTCTCCGCTTAGTGAGTTGCCTTCCTCTACGTATCCGAGACAGTCCTTACCAGCACATCTGCATTCCAGCCAGGGAGCTGAAGGAAAGAAAGAGAGGACACACCTCTTTTTTATATGACCTGGGAGTTGCTTGTATTACTTTTTTTATTGAGGTAAAATTCACAAAACATAAAATTCACACTTAAAAATTTTAGAATGTATAATTTGGTGTTTTTTAATATATTCCCAGAGTTGTACAATAATCACCACTGTCTAATTCCATAATTTTTCTATCACTCCAAAAAGAACCCCCTACCTCCCAATTCCCCACTTCTCCATTTTCTGGCAACCATCCATCTGTTTTCTTTTTTCTATGGATTTGTCTACTTTGGACATTTCCCATAAACGGAATCATACAGTGTGTGGCCTTTTGTGATTTCCTTCTTTCACTTAGCAGACTGTTTTCAAGGTGAATCTGTGTTACAGCATATATATGTATCTTATACTTTTTAATTGCAGAATGCTGTTCCGTCATATGGATGTATTCATTTTATCCATTGAACAGTTGATGGACATTTGGATTGATTTCACTTTTTGGCTGTTATGAATAATGTTGTTATGAGCAAACACGTACAGGTCTTTGTGTGGACATATGTTTTAAATTCAGATACATACGTTGGAGTGGAATTGCTGGGCCATATGGTAATTTAATGTTTAACTTTTTGAGAAGTTCATATTACTTTTTTCTCATACATCATTGACCAAGGCTTTGTTATATGGATTTTGGGAATATTGAGAAATGTGAGGAATATAGTCTGTACTGTGGCAACTCTAGGCCAGCTAAAAACCTATTAATAATTCTCAGTATCTGTTACTCTTAGATAAGGGAAGAATGGGTATTTGGAAACAAATCGTCTGTACCATATGCATCCTTTTGGTCACACAAATACCAATGCATTCTCTTCTTCCCATGTATAGAACACAGTCACTCCTTCTCAAGAAAGACAATCCAAATTTCTGTACCAGGACCATCTTCAACTAAAAGTTTTAGATATTTGAGATATGCTTCTCCATGTATATCACCCCTGAATTACACGACAAGTTATCTGTCCCCCCAGTACATGTAATGGACAATAATGATGGCATGGCCATATTACAATCTACTATTTGAAAAAGGCAAGAATGGGAAATATCAGAAGTCAGTAATCTGTATAAAATATCACGTGCTGCTGGGCAGGAAGAGTCCTAAACTGGTAGATGAGTAAGTTCCTTGGTTAGGGCACCTCCTGATTTGCTCTCTGGAAGAATCTGTTTTGTTCGTTGTTCTCTATGATTCCAGATATTGCTGTCTGGAAGGTTCCTCATTGTCCGTTAATCTGCACAAGTCACATCTGTAGTGAGTTCAGAGATACATTCTTGGAGAGAATCTGCCACTTGAAAATAAGCTGAGAGGATAAGGCAGTAATCGCAATCTGATTTTTAGCTGCTCAGCTGGCTCACATTGTCTGGTCTTCAAGGGAGAAAGCTTTGGGGCCATAGAGTTATCTCTCACTGAAACTACCTTTTGAGACTCACATCTTAAAATTATTTCAGTTGGCTTGGTCAGTTTTGCAAAGCCCCAAGTTACAAGGTTCTTAGTCACCTTAAATTTCAGACATTGGGCTGCGAAAGTCTACCTTAAAAAAAAAAAGCCAAATTCCTTTCAATTTCAGCATAGAAATTTGCTTGCATTGCTTTTAGTAGCTCTTGTTCAACTTTGCTGAAAGTGACAAGAAACAACCAATGCATATCAGTTTTGTGATTTTCCCTCATAGTTTCTGCAAGCTCAGGGTCAAGTGGTCTTGCCTTCCAGGATTGCAGATAATTTCCCCAAATGCTTTCTCAGGCATCATAAGGGCACTAGTTTTCCTTTTTTGCAGTTTCTGTGTTGCTGCAACTGACTTCTAAATGATTTGATTGCTAGTTATTCTGGATCTTGTTATAAACAAATTTTGTATTTGTTAGATTATTCAGGTACTGTAACACAGACCTAAATTTACGCTGGCCTAAGCAAGATACGTGTTATCTCTTTCATATGTGGTCTGGCCATAACTAGGCCAGGGTGGGTGATATGAGGACGGCCTTGTGCCAGGGACCCAGGTTCGTTCCACATCATTTCTGCAGCATCCCTAGGGAATTGCCTGTTACTGTATAGTTCAAGATGGCTCATCACCTTGTCTGCACTCCAGCTAATGAGATGGTGCAGAGAGATAAAGAGGAGAGTGCACTTAGTTTTAATGTCAAGGCTCAAAAGTTGCACAAATCATTTCTGATCACATCGCATTGACCAGAAGTTTGCCGCATGGCCACACCAGGATTCAAGGTTAACTTGGGAAAAGAAGCCTTTATTCTAAGCAGTGATGCACTCAGATACAAAGCAGGGCTTTTTTTTTTTTTTTTAATGAGGAGGAAATAAATATTGGAGGCAACCTAGCAGTCTCTTTCTTATTTTTCACCTGTTAATGTGAGAAATTATAGTAAGAATCAGCAGTAGCTTAAAAATTGTTTATATTGCAAGTAAAATTATATATTTTTATTATACTCTTTGTCTCTAAAACCTGATTTTTCTTATTCCAAATTAACTTAATTTGCACCCTAAGCCTATAGTATCATGCAGATGCAGTACCTAATATAATGACACTAATTTCAGGGGTAATGCTTAAAATTAGATATGACAACTTGTTGTCATTCTTGATTTCTCTTATTCTTTAAACTTTACTTTCATGCTCCTTTTAAAGAGATGTTCCAAGAACAAAAAATAAACATCCTACACCTACGTATTTCTCTGACTTATCGGGCATGTAAGAAATAGATGAAGAGGGTAAAAACAACACCCCCCCTGCAAAAAAAAAAAAAAACCACCCGAATTAAAAAAACTATTTCTCACAGAGTTGTTTCTAATTTATACACTGATTAATAAAACGTTTCAGATCCAGAAATGTCATTCCAACTAAAATCTAAAATTATATCTGTAGGGCTTCCCTGGTGGCGCAGTGGTTGAGAGTCTGCCTGCTGATGCAGGGGACACGGGTTCGTGCCCTGGTCCGGGAAGATCCCACATGCCGTGGGGCGGCTGGGCCCTTGAGCCATGGCCGCTGAGCTTGCGCATCCGGAGCCTGTGCTCTGCAACGGGAGAGGCCACAACAGTGAGAGGCCCGCGTACCACACACACACACAAATAATAATAATAATATCTATAAGTAAGTGTTTTATATTCTAGCCACAGAAGTTTTGTTCACTCTAGGTTTGTGCTTTTTGGCTGGTAATATTAAATCCTTTTCTTCTCCTTGCCCATTAGCTTACGAGATCTAAAATCAAAAATAGAATAATTGTGTCATTGTGAACATAGGTTTCTCACATTATGATTTCATTCTATTTGACTATTTAGTAATTTGTGATGGCCAATGTTTTGTTTTGAGATTCAGTGTCCTTAAGATATTTCCTCGTTGCTTTTAATAGACTGCTAATTTTGCTTAAAAATCTAAATTTAATTTTCCAAATTTTTTGTGGAAATAAAAATTGAAATTAGGTATCAGGTGATGGGATGATTATAGGTGTCAGACCACTCTTTGAACAAATTCCAGTGATGAATCACACAAAAATTCATCTTGCTTTCATTTTCGTAATAGTTCTGGGGAACCGTGAATCCTATAAAACCCCACAGGGTATAAGGCTACTTATCATAAGAGCTATTGAAAAGGGAAACAGATCCTCTTAACATATTCTGACCTGGAATAAATATATTTTTATATTAGAAGCTAGAATTTGGACCAGGATACAACTTCCCAATTGGTGGCCCATTTGCCACAATTGGCTTGTAGATATATTTTGTTTGGTCAGTATGGTATTTTAAAAATAAAACTGAACTGACTGTTGTCTTAAAAATTAAATATTTTACATAAAAATTCATATTTGCAGCTTTTCTTTAAAAAAAATAAATGTTCAGTTTTGGCTGTGAGGAGTCCACATTGCAACATGAGCTGAGTAGTGGATGCCCTCTTAGCGGGGGTACACTGGCTTCAGCTCAGTTCACCAATATTAGTCCCTTATTGATTTTGTTCTTTAAAATTTTATTTATTTTTAAATTTTTATTGTATTTGGAGTATAGTTGATTAACAATGTTGTGTTAGTTTCAGGTGTACAGCAAAGTGATTTAGTTATATATATATATGTATGTATTCTTCTTCAAATTCTTTTCCCATTTAGGTTATTACATAATATGGAGCAGAGTTTCCTGTGCTATATAGTAGGTCCTTGATGGTTATCTATTTTAAATATAGTAGTGTGTATATATCAATCCTAAACTCCCAATCTGTCCCTCCCCCCAACCTTTCCCCCTTTGGTAACCATAAATTTGTTTTCTAAGTCTGTGAGTCTGTTTCTGTTTTGTAGATAAGTTCATTTGTGTTATTATATTTTAGATTCCGCATATAGGTGATATCATATGATATTTGTCTTTGTCTGACTTACTTCACTTAGTATGATAATCTCCACGTCCATCCATGTTGCTGCAAATGGCATTATTTCATTCTTTTTAATGGCTGAGTAATATTGCATTGTATATATGTACCACATCTTCTTTATCCGTTCATCTGTCGATGGACATCTAGGTTGCTTCCATGTCTTGGCTATTGTAAACAGCGCTGCAGTGAATATTGGGATGCATGCATCCTTTCAAACCACGGTTTTCTCCAGATATATGCCCAGGAATGTGATTGCTGTGTCATATGATAGCTCTATTTTTAGTTTTTTAAGGAACCTCCATACTGTTCTCCATAGTGGCTGTATCAATTTACATTCCCAACAACAGTGCAGGAGGGTTCCCTTTTCTCCACACCCTCTCCAGCATTTATTATTTGTAGTCTTTTGACGACGGCCATTCTGACTGGTGTGAGGTGATACCTCATTGTAGTTTTGATTTGCATTTCTTAATTAGTGATGTTGAGCATCTTTTCATGTACTTCTTGGCCCATCTGTATGTCTTCTTTGGGGAAATGTCTGTTTAGGTCTTCTGCCCATTTTTTGATTGGATTGTTTGTTTTATTGATATTGAGCTGCATGAACTATTTGAAAATTTTGCAGATTAATCCCTTGTCGGTTGCATCATTTGTAAATATTTTCTCCCATTTTGTGGGTTGTCTTTTCGTTTTGTTTATGGTTTCCTTTGCTGTGCAAAAGGTTTTGCGTTGAATTAGGTCCCATTTGTTTATTTTTGGTTAGATGTAAGACCACTGATGGAATTTCAGTAGAAGTGGAAGGAACAGGAGTAAGTGGAGGGCGAGCCGCATCAGCAGCTAAGGCTACTCTTTACTGAGATTCCAGCAATGCCCAGTCTCACCTTCCAGCCCATTCTTCTCTGAAGCTCTTCCAGGAGCTTCCACTTCCCATTGCCCTTTCACCCAAAATGCCTCTTTAGGAGGTGTGTTGCCACAGGGGATACGGTAGAGCTTCTGTTCTCTCAGTGCCCTTGGAGTCTTCTACTTGTCAAATCACCTCCAGGGATTGCTGTCCTTTTCCTCACTGACAGTCACAAAATATGATTTTCTTTCTATTTAGCAGAAGTAGCTTTGGCACCGAGATGGGATTAGATGTTAGCATGGCTGCAGAGTGCCATAATAAATTGTAAGGAATTTTGGAATTAGAGCAAGTAGTGAAATCTTGGGGAAGCTATTAAATCTGGCATTTCTACTTCCGGTTGAAATGTTAATTTCACTCACCAAATACAAGTACAAAAGTATTGTTCATTATAGCTAAGAGTGTAGACATACAACGTTTATATTATAGACATTTAGTATAAATTTAAGTATCCCTGTACTTACAGGGATAAGACATCCATAGCGTAGAAGGTATCCCCTTGTTAACTGCCTTGTAGGACTAGGTTATTGTCCTATACAGACACGTGCAGTGAGATTCATGTACTCTTGAAAGTTTCAGAGATTGATAGGACGAGCAAGCCATCTCATAAATTTACAGAAAATTAATAGAGTCTCAATCTCCTCCACCTGTAAAACAGAAGCTGTTGGACTTGGTAAATTCTAATTTCCTTAGATCGTAAATACCTGCAATTTTTATAAAATAAAAAATAATTTACATGTGAAAGGTGAGAGCAGGCAAAAACTGAAATCTAAAAAATAAAACAAGGAACCTGTGGAATATACAACAGAGTTACAGAACCATGACATTATTTATGCTACATCCCAAAGATTCAAGGTTGATGCATCAGAGCTGCTCCTCATGGGCAGTGGTCCATTGCCCGAATTATTTAGTATAATGTTCCATTTTTGGGTACTCGAAAACCTCAGTAGGATACAGATTCTGCTCATTATTGCTGTGTCTTGCTGGTTTTGCTATATTCATCACTAGACTTATTATTTCATATTTATTTACTCATGCTGAGTTACATGAGTCAGTAAATTATTTCCCTGGACTCCAGTTCTGTCACAGTTATACTGAATTCAGTTATGTTCTCCTAACTTATCCTGTCTTCAGGATTTTCTTTCCCAGCATTTGCAAGCTTCAGCATTCTTACTCCTTGCTTCCTCCCCAGACTTAAAAATAAAAGGTGAGCCATCATAGTTTCCATATTGATTCCCATGGCACCTTGCTTGTCACTGCTCTCAGTGTTGAAACCCTTCCTTTCTCTGAGTCATTTGTCTCTGGACTAGCCCTCCTATGTTGCAGACAGTGCTGTTGACCTTGGGGATTAATCTTTGGTTGGTGATGTATTTTTAAAAACTCATTGAAGTTCAGGTACTGTAATTTATGACTGTGGTTTACTTCAGTCAGATCTGAGATACTGTTCCTTTATTAAAATGCTGGCATTTATGTGTTGCAAACTTGTCTGCCCGAACAAAATTATTTTCTTCTTAAGCACCTTTTGCTTCTCCAGGATGACTCCATTTTGGTTCACAGCATCAAGGTCTTTTTTTCCCCCCATGACTCATTGTTCTTTCTGGGGCAAAAAAAGCATTTTACTGTACTTTCTTTTTGGTCCCAGCATCCTAAATTAGAATAAAAAGTCTTGGATTCTAGCTTTGGTTCAGCCGTTGATTATCCAGTATTGGACAAATCCCTTGCCCTCACTCCAGCTCATTTTCCTCATCAGGGAAATGGGCATACTATTGATCAGTTATCCTCTTGCACAGGATTTTTCCAAGAAAACAACCAGGTATACAGGAAAGGAATTTCAAAGTTAGAATGCCATGTATAAATAGGTTAATAGTATATTGTCATAGGCTAGCAGAGTAACTGGCAAAGAGTATAGGCATGAGGTAAATATTAAGTCATATATCCAAGTTACTACTACCTTGCATAGGTTCATAGAGTCAAAGGCAGTCTTATACTATCCCCTTTCATGTAAGGCCCAGCTAGTGTCCCTCTGCTTATTAAAGGCAAATCTGGAGTAGGATTTAAGACTCCTGGCCTGGCTTATATATAGCACAGTTTTGGACCACTGCTTCTCATTGGAGTGTACACACAGTGGATGTGTTTGACTTTATAAACCATCGCTGCCAATTTGAATGCTCTTCAGTGGGAGAAGAGAAACGTTTTTGCTCCTGTATGTTGATTCTGGGAATGAAAAATGTGGAGAAAGTAAAATTACTCTACTCATGTATCTTTCAAAGTAATCGAGAGGTTTTCTTGAAGTGTAGTTTTATTTAGTTTTAATCTTCTCTCCTTCCGGATTTCATCATACGTTCTTCAATCTAAAGCTTTCACCCAATTGTTTGCTGATTTTGGGGTTGAGGTGTAATTTTGTTCTGGCCTCTCTGCCTCCTGGGCTCTGGCTTCTCCATGTGGAGCTTAGCTTCTGTACCACCTCCGCACTGAGGCGGAACTCATTTATAAAAATAACTCTCTGATACCAAGCATTCATCCAGTTAGGGGACTTTACTGCACATACATTTTTGGGGTGTGGGCTGTTTATAGTAAGGGGTCAATTCCATAGCTGACAGCTTTCTGCAGCTTTGCCAGCCTCTATTTTTTTTTTTAATGTTCTATTTCTTTTTGTTATCTCTATCTCAGATTGTCTCAAGAACTCGAAATGCTTTCCTCCGTAACTGACAAAGTCTTTTAGTTCTCCTATAAGAAAACTTTGTAGGAGCCAACACAGAGACACAGGTTAAGAGTAGGGGATGGAGAGGTATGAACTACCAGTCTATAAATAAATAAGTTACAGGGATGTAATGTGCAGCACAGGGAATATAGTCAGTATTTTATGATAATTTTGTATTTTGTGTAATCTATAAAAATATCAAATCACTATGTTTTATACCTGAAACTAATATGCTATTGTAAGTAAGCTACATTTCAGTAAATAAGAAAATAACTCAAAGGCTATGCCAGTATGGCAAAAAAAGGAGTAGGGGATTGGTTACTGTTACCAGGTTATATTGTAATGCACTGCTAGGAGGGATTCTGGTGCACTTCTCTGTAAGCAGTATTCCTCTATTTTGATTTATAAACCCTACTTTCTTGTGATTATACTGATGAAATTGTCTGAAGCCTTATGAGTCAAATTGTTCGTTTTGGATTTTATTTTGTCAGTAACAGAATGTCTAGCATAAACTGTATTAAATGATAAAACTCCAAGGTTGATTTAATCTAGCACTTGAACAGTGTCAAAAATGGTAATTTTCATGTGTGGGTGGCCCCTCTCAAAATGGTGAGTGCTAACATTTGCCAAGGCTGCCTCTTTCTTGTCTGTACTCAGAGAGTATTGTCTCTCTCTCAACTGTAAAATTAAAATTCTGGATTCAGTGCTGACCGGATGATTTATGTTACATACTTCTATTTCAAATCACTGTGATCAAGTGGATAAGATTATGTTGGTTGATTTAGACCAGTAAATGTCGACCACTGCATCTGATTAAGAACTCAGTTCATCTATATGGTTCAGTATGGGTTGGGGGGTTATTTCCCAATGAAAATCTTAGGGTTGATAGCGTTTGAGTAACAGACCAACAGTTATCAACTATCCCATATGGAAAGTTTTCTCTCCTCAAATTGTGTGAATCCTAAAATGAGAAAGCCTATTATTTGTATCTACCTTAGATTACATTGATTGCCCTCTTTCAGATGCAGGGAGAGCCACTGTTGAATATTGTCAGTTTTAAAGCAAATCCGTGCTTCACTGTTTCTAGACTATGGTAACCATTATTGCTGCTCACCGAATATTGGCAGCTCTCCATCTTCTGGGTGCAGAGTAGGCTTCACCTTCATGGCCCCCTATGGTTGGATGAGACCCTGTGACTAGGTCTGGCCTATACATATATATATATATTTTTTTTTTCAGTGAACTTTTTTTTTCTCTTTGTATTTTATTTTTTAATTTTTATTTATTATTTATTTTTCTTATTAGTCATCCATTTTATACACATCAGTGTATACATGTCAAACCCAATCGCCCAATTCATCATACCACCACCCACATCCCCCACCACTTTTCCCCCTTGCTGTCCATACACTTTTTTCTCTACTTTTCTGTCTCAATTTCTGCCCTGCAAACCAGTTCATCTGTACCATTTTCTAGGTTCCACATATATGAGTTAATATACGATATTTGTTTTTCTCTTTCTGACTGACTTCACTCTGTATGGCAGTTTCTAGATCCATCTGCGTCTCTACAAATGACACAAGTTTGTTCCTTTTTATGGCTGAGTAATATTCCACTGTATATATGTACCACTTTTCTTTATCCATTTGTCTGTCGATGGGCATTTAGGTTGCTTCCAACACCTGGCTATTGTAAATAGTGCTGCAGTGAACATTGGGGTGCATGTGTCTTTTTTTTTTTTTTTTTTTTTTTTGCGGTACGTGGGCCTCTCACTGTTGTGGCCTCTCCCGTTGCGGAGCACAGGCTCCGGACGTGCAGGCTCAGCGGTCATGGCTCACGGGCCCAGCCGCTCCGCGGCACGTGGGATCTTCCCGGACCGGGGCACGAACCCGTGTCCCCTGCATCGGCAGGTGGACTCTCAACCACTGCGCCACCAGGGAAGCCCCATGTGTCTTTTTGAATTATGGTATTCTCTGGGTATACGTCCAGTAGTGGGATTGCTGGGTCATGTGGTAATTCTAATTTTAGTTTTTTGAGGAACCTCCATACTGTTCTCCAGAGTGGCTGTATCAATTTACGTTCCCACCAACAGTGCAAGAGGGTTCCCTTTTCTCCACACCCTCTCCAGCATTTGTTGTTTGTAGATTTTCTGATGATGCCCATTCTAACTGCTGTGAGGTGATACCTCATTGTAGTTTTGGTTTGCATTTCTGTAATAATTAGTGATGTTGAGCAGCTTTTCATGTGCTTCTTGGCCATCTGTATATCTTCTTTGGAGAAATGTCTATTTAGGTCTTCAGGCTGTTTTTGGATTGGGTTATTTGTTCTTTTAATATTGAGCTGCCTGAGCTGATTATATATTTTGGAGATTAATCCTTTGTCCATCGATTCATTTGCAAATATTTTCCCCCATTCTGAGGGTTGTCTTTTCATCTTGTTTATGGTTTCCTTTGCTGTGCAAGAGCTTTGAAGTTTTATTAGGTGCTATTTGTTTATTTTTGTTTTTATTTCCATTACTCTAGGAGGTGGATCAAAAGAGATCTTGCTGTGATTTATGTCAAAGAGTGTTCTTCCTATGTTTTCCTCTAAGAGTTTTATAGTGTCCGATCTTACATTTAGGTCTCTAATCCATTTTGAGTTTATTTTTGTGTATGGTGTTAGGAAGTGTTCTAATTTCTTTCTTTTACATGTAACTGTCCAGTTTTCCCAGCACCACTTATTGAAGAGACTGTCTTTCTTTTCTCCATTGTATATCCTTGCCTCCTTTGTCAGAGATTAGTTGACCATAGATGCGTGGGTTTATCTCTGGGCTTTCTATCTTATTCCATTGATCTGTATTTCTGTTTTAGTGCCAGTACCATATTGTCTTGATTACTGTAGCTTTGTAATATAGTCTGAGTCGGGGAGTCTAATTCCTCCAGCTCCGTGTTTTTTCCCTCAAGACTGCTTCGGCTATTTGGGGTCTTCTGTGTCTCCATACAGATTTTAAGATTTTTTCTTCTAGTTCCGTAAAAACTGTCATTGGTAATTTGATAGGGATTGCATTGAATCTATAGATTGCTTTGGGTAGTATAGTCATTTTCACAATATTGATTCTTCCAATCCAAGAACATGTTATATCTCTCCATCTATTTGTATCATCTTCAATTTCTTTCATCATTGTCTTATAGTTTTCTGCATACAGGTCTTTAGTCTCCCTCAGTAGGTTTATCCCTAGGTATTTTATTCTTTTTGTTGCAGTGGTAAATGGGAGTGTTTCCTTAATTTCTCTTTCAGATTTTTCATCATTGGTGTATAGGAATGCAAGAGATTTCTGTGCATTAATTTTGTATCCTGCAACTTTACCAAATTCATTGATTAGCTCTAGAAGTTCGGGGTTTTTTTGGTTTTTTTTTTTTTTTTTGCAGTACGCAGGCCTCTCACTGTTGTGGCCTCTTCTGTTGTGGAGCACAGGCTCCAGATGCACAGGCTCAGTGGCCATGGCTCACGGGCCTAGCTACTCTGTGGCATGTGGGATCTTCCCGGACCGGAGCACGAACCCACGTCCCCTGGATCGGCAGGTGGACTCTCAACCACTGCGCCACCAGGGAAGCCCTAACTTTGGGTTTTGTTCGTTCTTCTTTCTCTAGTTCCTTTAGGTGTAAGGTTAGATTGTTTATTTGAGATTTTCCTTGTTTCTTGAGGTAGGCTTGTATTGCTATAAACTTCCCTTTTACAACTGCTTTTGCTGCATCCCATAGGTTTTGGATCGTTGTGTTTTCCTTGTCCTTCGTCTCTAGGTATTTTTTTATTTCCTCTTTGATTTCTTCAGTGATCTCTTGGTTATTCAGTAACGTATTGTTTAGCCTCCATGTGTTTGTGTTTTTTACATTTTTTTCCCTGTAATTCATTTCTAATCTCTTAGCATTGTGGTCAGAAAAGATGCTTGATATGATTTCATTTTTCTTAAATTTACTGAGGCTCGATTTGTGACCCAAGATGTGATCTACCCTGGAGAATGTTCTGTGCGCACTTGAGAAGAAAGTGTAATCTGTTTTTGGATGGAATGTCCTATAAATGTTAATTAAATCTACCTGGTCTATTGTGTCCTTTAAAGCTTGTGTTTCCTTATTAATTTTCTGTTTGGATGATCTGTCCATTTGTGTAAGTGAGGTGTTCAAGTCCCCCACTATACACAACACTATTGTGTTACTGTCAGTTTCCTCCTTTAGAGCTGTTAGCAGTTGCCTTGTGTATTGAGGTGCTCCTATGTTGGGT
The DNA here is from genome assembly GCF_003676395.1 of Aethalodelphis obliquidens. Classification (NCBI taxonomy): domain Eukaryota; kingdom Metazoa; phylum Chordata; class Mammalia; order Artiodactyla; family Delphinidae; genus Aethalodelphis; species Aethalodelphis obliquidens. The sequence continues at coordinate 20,299,653 of NW_020837969.1, read as the reverse complement.
GCACATATATTTATAATTGTCGTATCTTCTTCTTGGATTGATCATTTGATCATTACGTAGTGTCCTTCCTTGTCTCTTTTAACATTCTTTATTTTAAAGTTTATCTGATATGAGTATTGCTACTCCAGCTTTCTTTTGATTTCCATTTGCATGGAATATCTTTTTCCATCCCCTCACTTTCAGTGTGTATGTGTCCCTAGGGCTGAAGTGGATCTCTTGTAGACAGCATATAGATGGGTCTTGCTTTTGTATCCATTCAGCAAGCCTGCATCTTTTGGTTGGTGCATTTAATCCATTCACATTTAAGATAATTATCAATATGTATGTTCCTCTGACCATTTTCTTAATCGTTTTGGGTTTGTTTTTGTAGGTCCTTTTCTTCTCTTGTTTTTCCCACTTAGAGAAGTTCCTTTAGCATTTGTTGTAAAGCTGGTTTGGTGGTGCTGAATTCTCTTAGTTTTTCCTTGATTTTAAAGCTTTTGATTTCTCCATCGAATCTGAATGAGATCCTTTCCAGGTAGAGTAATCTTGGTTGTAGGTTCTTCCCTGTCATCACTTTAAGTATGTCATGCCAGTCCCTTCTGGCTTTTAGAGTTTCTGCTGAGAAATCAGCTGTTAACCTTATGGGAGTTCCCTTGTATGTAATTTGTTGTTTTTCTCTTGCTGCTTTCAGTAATCTTTCCTTTAATTTTTGTGCCAATTTGGTTACTATGTGTCTCGGCATGTTTCTCCTTGGGTTTATCCTGTATGGGACTCTCTGTGCTTCCTAGACTTAGGTGGCTATTTCCTTTCCCATGTTAGGGAAGTTTTCGACTATAATCTCTTCAAATATTTTCTCGGGTCCTTTCTCTCTTCTCCTTCTGGGACCCCCTATTATGTGAATGTTGTTGCGTTTAATGTTTTCCTGGGGTCTCTTAGGCTGTCTTCATTTCTTTTCATTCTTTTTTCTTTATTCTGTTCTGCAGCAGTGAATTCCACCATTCTGTTTTCCAGGTCACTTATCTGTTCTTCTGCCTCAGTTATTCTGCTGTTGATTCCTGCTAGTCTGTTTTTCATTTCAATTATTGTATTATTCATCTCTCTTTGTTCTTTAATTCTTCTAGATCTTTATTAAACATTTCTTGCATCTTCTCGATCTTTGCCTCCATTCTTTTTCTGAGGTCCTGGATCATCTTCATTATCATTATTCTGAATTCTTTTTCTGGAAGATTGCCTATCTCCATTTCATGTAGTTGTTTTTCTGGGGTTTTATCTTCTTCCTTCATCTGGTACATAGCCCTCTGCCTTTTCATCTTGTCTATCTTTCTGTGAATGTGGTTTCCATTCCACAGGCTCCAGGATTGTAGTTCTTCTTGCTTCTGCTGTCTGCCCTTTGGTGGATGAGGCTATATGAGAGGCTTGTGGAAGTTTTCTGATGGGAGGGATTGGTGGTGGGTAGAGCTGGGTGTTGCCCTGGTTGGCAGAGCTCAGTAAAACTTTAATCTGCTTGACTGCTGATGGGTTGGGCTGGGTTTCCCTCCCTGTTGGTTGTTTGTCCTGAGGCAACCCAACACTGGAACCTACCTGAGCTCTTTGGTGGGGCTAATGGTGGATTCTGGGAGGGCTCATGCCAAGAAGTACTTCCCAGAACTTCTGCTGCCAGTGTCCTTGTCTCTTGGTGAGCCACAGCTGCCCCCTGCCTCTTCAGGAGGCCCTCCAACACTAGCAGGTAGGTCTGGTTCCGTCTCCCCTGGGGTCACTGCTCCTTCCCCTGGGTCCAGATGCGCACACTACTTTGTGTGTGCCCTCCAAGAGTGGATTCTCTGTTTCCCCCAGTCCTGCCGAAGTCTTGCAATCAAATCCCGCTAGCCTTCAAAGTCTGATTCTCTAGGAATTCCTCCTCCCATTGCCAGAATCCCAGGTTGGGAAGCCTGACGTGGGGCTCAGAACCTTCACTCCAGTGGGTGGACTTCTGTGGGTATAAGTGTTCTCCAGTTTGTGAGTCACCCACCCAGCAGTTATGGGATTTGATTATATTGTGATAGCGCCCCTCCTACCATCTCACTGCGGCTTCTCCTTTGTCTTTGGATGTGGGGTATCTTTCTTGGTGAGTTCCAGTGTCTTCCTGTCGATGATTGTTCAGCAGTTAGTTGTGATTCCCGTGTTCTTGAAAGAGTGAGTGAGAGCGTGTCCTTCTATTCCGCCATCTTGAACCAGTCTATCTCAGTGAACTTTTTAATGGAAGTGACATGTATCACTATTGGACCAGAACATATAAATGCCAGGGCAGAACCAGATCTTATAAATGCTAATGAAGGACTCTTAAGATTTTTTTTTTTCTTTCACAGCATCTGGCATAGGTCCAGGGAGGATCTCAGAGTAAGGACAAAGAGGAAATACTGAGCAGAGCTTCCAGCTGACTGCTGATGGACATAGAGAATGGGTAAGAAATAAAACGTTGTTCTTTTAAGCCACTGAGAGTTGAGGATTGACTGTTGAGTTGAGGATTGACTGTTGAGTTGAGCCTATCCTACCCTACCTAGTAATCTAATTTTGTTCTAGCATATTGTCACCCAGAGGGCCAACGGCTACACTTTCCAGTCCACTCTTGGGGTCACGTGACTGTGTTTTCCCCAACAGAATAGGAAAGAAACTGATATATTCAACTTCCATATTACTTGTTTGAAAGGGTATCTGTTTCCCTGGGCTAAAGTGCTGACTGGGAATGACAGCCACTGCAGTTGTGAAAGTCTCATGATGAGGATGGCAGAGCTCACCCCATGTCTTTGGTCCATGGATGACTTACTTGATCAAAGACAGGTACTAGCTCAGTGCTTTATATAAGAGAGAAATAAGCATCTATGTTCTTTAAATCCCTGCATTTGGAGTGTTTACCGAAGTAGTCTATTTTTTACTATGACAAATATATCAGTTGGGTAGGACAGCATTCAAGGTGAAGAAGCGGGACATTAAGATTACAGTGCGTGGTACTTCCTGTGAATGTGCTTCTTGTTTAATAGGAAAGTTAAGAAGTAGGAAAATTTAGCATTTAGAGAAAACTGTGAAACAGAATAGGGTTGATACATCATGTTATGCTGAGAGGAACCTGCACTTTGATGGTAGTCAGACACAAAGTGAGATCTGAGTTTAGACTCTGTTACCTGCTAATTATATGATGTTGGGCAAGTGATTATAAAATGTACAATGATTATTATTTTGTAGGGTTGATGTAGTTATTATCATCCTATAAGTTGTCTAGAGAAGTTCATGACAAATAATGGACATTCAATTGAAGTAGCTATTGTTAGTGTTAATTCAAAGTAGTTTGCATAAGCAATTAAATTTCAAAGAAAGGATACATTTGCAAGGGGCAGCAAAATTAGAGAATGTTTTGTGTAGATAATGGGAAGAAAACTGAAATTTGAAAGCTATAAAGGATTTGCCCTAAGAGAGAAGGTAGGTGAGTTGAGGCAGAGTTAAACAGATGTGTAGGAGCCCAGGGTGAAATGTGCAGAGGATGGATGGGGCATGGAGGAGATCAGATAAAGTACAGCAGGAAAGGTAATTAGAAGAGAGTTAAGAGAGAAGGATGGGAGTGCATCTTAATTCTTCTCTCACTGCTAGCGTATAGCAAAGTCAAGGATAGATCCATTTGGTGAGACTTGAAAGATATCATTTCAGGACCCCCTTTGTTGGGAGAAAGAATCCGAGATTACAAATATAAATTTAGGCACTGCTAAGTAAATAGCAGCAGGTCTGTGATCCGTTCTATTCCCTTACCAGGGAAGGGGGATGCTTCTAGGAGAGAAAGAAGGTGACTTCATCAGATTTCAGTGTAGACTTCCTAATAACAGATCTCTTAACAAGTGAACCAATGGTATTTGCTATCAGAAAAGTTACTGTCTTTGGATTATTTTTCCAGAGGATAAACTTAGTTCTCTAGGATTGCTTGTGGAAGTTAAACTTTTATGGGATGGCTCTGGGGAAAATGTCACATTAACTATGTAGCTATCTAAAAATAAAATGGAGATGTTTTAATGACAGCAATGCCTCCTTCTATGTAAGGGGTGTGACTGTACATATCATTTAGAGATTTCACTTACTAATTTAGGCCCAGAACTCATCTAGGGAGCTTCAGTGGAGGCCCTGGATCTTTTCCTGCTTTGCCTAAGCCTCATGATTACTTGAATTCTTTAAATTACTAGTAATGCTTGATCTAGTCTGATTAGAGAATTGATCTCTGATTTGTGTAAGTCTAATAAACAATATGATTTTTCATGTCATTTCACATTGGTGCATTGAGCAGGGTTGTATTTCAGATCCACAAATCCCAATAGCTAAGACATTTATTATTATTATTATTATTATTATTTTGGCTAAAAAATGAGGAGATGGGGAAATATGATGAAGACTTGACATCAGGTTAGTGGCCTGTCAGTCTTTGAAATGGTGAAAACCCAATGTGTTATTACTGAAATAAGTCTTATCAGTGGAATTTGTAGAAAAATCCACCTATATATGGGGAAATGGCTAAATGGATAGACAAAGAGTGGTTGAAAAGGGGGCAGATTAATTAAAAATTCTATTCACTGGTCATTGTTAGCAGCCTTGATAAAAGATAGACTTCTAAAAGAAGAGTAGATGGCAGTGGGAAAAGATAAAATCATTAAGGTCAGATTTTTCCAGTCCTGGAAAGCGTCTCATGTCTCTTCAATAACCAGGAGAGGTGTTACTTTCATTAGCGAAGTAACTCAACTACAACGGTTGGTTACTCAGAAGTTTATATAAGCATCTGGAGACCCAGTCAGGTAACTTTGGAATCCCTAGAGATCCTTTCTGTTCAAGCCTTAGCACACTTAAAAGCAAATCATCAGAAAAGCCTGGAGAATTATTATTGGCATAATCTCTTAGAAATAGCAATCAGGGAGGTATACAGTTGACACTATATATCGCTGAATGGAAGTGATTATTTGGGTTGATGGCTGATCCCCAAGTTGCTGAGAGCTTTGATGAGCAAAGGCATCTGGATGGTCTGCAACGAACAAGCTGCAGTGGACAAGGGTGAGAGAGATTCTCAGCCTCTCTCTTACCTCTTAAGCCATGGAAAATTTCCTCTGACTGTCCTGTCTGAAGAAGTTTACTCCCTCAGCTAAAGGCTAAGCCATAAAGTCCAAAAAAGATGACTGAAAGGCCAAGATCTGCTTGCTTAATCTCTGCCAAGGGGTCTTAGACTGTACGCAGTGATTAGAGCAAGTGGCCTGGTGAGCAAAACCTTCTTAGGAACGTTAACTATAGGTGTTCAGTGTAAAATTATTCCTGTGGGTGTGGGAGAGTAGGGAGTGTGCTTTGAGTGGCATGGCGATAGAGCTGGGAGGAGGGTTGGAGGTGCTCCTGAGGGAACCAAGGTAGGAGTAGAGTTAGGATTTGGGAAGCGTGACTGGAAAGGATAGGCCCCTGCCTTTTTCCAAGAGTGCATGCTTGGTATGGGTATTATGTGCAAATAGGGCATATTACCGTTTATAAGGAGGATATCTGCTAAATCCACCTTTCATGCAATTTTAATTGGCCATGATAAATGGGAACCTTTTGAACCAAGCCTTCCTCAGTAATAAGCATTAAGCTATAGAGAGTTCCAAGAGGGAAATGAAATTGCTGCTCTCATTAAGAAATGGTTGCTGTCTCTCTCTTTAATAGTTCTGTGTGGATAGTACTTATGGAAGACAGTGTTTAGAGGTTAATACTAGACTGTGGAGGGTCAACCAAGGTAGTTTATTTGGTTCCTGCAGCTGTGTTTGACACAATGGATTCCACAAGGAAGTACAGAAGACCAGTGGGGGCTGGTATGATGTTACCTCCTTGGCTGACACATTCTTTTCAATAGCAGATTTGGAGCCCAGCCAGGTACAGTTTGCAATCTTGTGGAATGGAAATCAGTATGCACTCATTGTTTTGATACAGAGAAATTTGAATTCTCAGGCATATGTCCACAATCTAATGAGGGAGGACTTGGACTTGATAACCAATAGAGCAAGGTAGTATACTGCCTTAATGACATGATTATCACTGAGTCCTCAGAGGAAGAAGCTCTGGAGGACAGAAAGAGGCTGGCTGACCTATCCAGCTAAAATTCAAGGCCTGGCTCAGTCTGAAATTCCTGGGAATTACGTGGATTGGAACAATCCAGGTCATTCCCCTGAGAAATACATTCTCAGAGACCCTGCCAAGAGGAAAGACACTAGAAGCCATCAGGACTGTTCACATGTTGGAGAAATTACACTCCTCTTCTAGGACCCCTCATGGCCCCTCTTCACAAAGGCACTAGAAAAATTTGAATGTGTGTAGAGGGCTATGAGCAGAGAAATAATGGTTAAAAGAATTAGAGAAGTTGGTGGTGCAGGCAGCCGCACTTGGTCACCGTGAATCATAATTGACTGTACGTAGACCAGAGCTTTCGGCAGAAATGAAATAAAGTGAAGACATCTTGGATTTTGGATTTATAAACTATCTGAAGCAGCTGCTCAATGTAGACCATTGGAAAGCAGCTGTCAGTTACGAGGCAGTGGTGAAAACAACCCACAGCAGAGACATCGCAGGTGGGAAAAACCAGTCATCGTCTTGGGTGATATCAAAGCAATTTGAATGGGGAGGGAGAAACCAGCAAAATTCAGTCATAAAGTGGCAGTGCCATATTCAAAAGCATGCCAAGGGTGGGATTCAGGAGGGGCTCACCACATACACAAGGAGGTTGACTTTATAGAGCTTTTGTAAATAAACCTGGAATCTGCTAATGTATTGGAAAACATCACGTGAACTGTGTATCTATATATAAACTGGAGATGTGTCAGGATCCGCATGGCTCCCACTGTGAGGCGACTGTACACTTTGCATAGAGATGTCTTGTGTTAACTTGGGCTCAGATATGAGAAGAAAGTCCCAGGGGGAGCTGCATTTGAGGCCCTGGCTCTTTCCCACTTTGTCTCTGCCTCATAACTGCTTTATATCTATGAAATTATTATTATTATTTTTGCGGTACACGGGCCTCTCACTGCTGTGGCCCCTCCCGTTGCGGAGCACAGGCTCCGGACGCGCAGGCTTAGCGGCCATGGCTCACGGGCCTAGCCGCTCCGTGGCATGTGGGATCTTCCCGGACCGGGGCACGACCCTGTGTCCCCTGCGTTGGCAGGCGTACTCCCAACCACTGCGCCACCAGGGAAGCCCCTCTATGAAATTATTGATGATGAAAGATGTCTAATTGTAGGAGTCTGATTTGACAATAGGATTGGATGTTATCTCAGTTATGGAAGGAAACATTTACTTGGAAGAATAAAAGTAATCACAACAAATCACAAATCTGAAAAATGAATGAATATCCAGAAAAATGATATTTTTATTACTTAGCACCAGACTCCTCTAGGACACTCTTCTTTTCTACACGATTTGGCTGCATCCTTTATAATCACCTCTTCCTATGATAATCATCTTGAAGTATCATTTTGTGTAGGAAGAGTAGAAAGATAGTTCTGTCTTTCCTCTAGCATGAATACTTTATTTTTCATTATTGATGAGTCAGGCTAGGGGTCTAGGAGAAATAAATCCTTTGCTTAGAGTTTTACATGACTGAGGATGGAAAATCCTTCATAAAGTGTTCTTTGGTACATTTCAGACCTTGTTTCTCCTCCACTACACTCATATTTTAGAACATCTGCATATCACCTGGCCCTGCAATTCTTGTCAGGACACTGGGTGAGTTGGTCAGTGGGTGGCAGAAGTATTCCTGAAAGCCATTTCTGTTAGGGTGGCTGGAAGTAAGTATGCATGATAGTGACTGTGAACAGCCCAAATAATCCCCAAGCACAAACTAAATGTTCTGTCTGCTCCTTCAACTGGATCCTTCAAATCTCTACAGTCATTTCAGTATCACTTGACACGAGGGCAAGTCTGACAAATGGGAGGCATGAGTGGAAAGGGCAGTGGTCCTAAGTAATTAAAAAAAAAAGTTTTGATTTTGTCAGTTTCACATATGATGCTGTGAACACAGTGCTGGGGGCCCTTCCCAGGGCCTTGGAAGAGACCTGTGCCAGTGAGGAGCCCTGAATATTAAACTTCATTACCTTCCTACTAAATCTACCTCTGAGTGGGACCAGATCATGAAAGGATTTGAAAATGGCATAGGAAGCTGGGTCTGATGTAGTTTGCATCTCATATACGCAGAGAACATTATTATGACCAGATAGCTTAGAAATTCAGAGTGAGTTAAAGATATGTGAGATGGGTAAGTGGTCTTCATATGCTAAAAGTATCGAGTCAGTACTCATCCAATTATCTTGTTATAATATCAAAGCTCTTCAGAGAAAAATGTTTCGTCTTTGCTGAAGTTTTTCTAATGGGATACTGGGGGATGGAAGAATTGTATTAAAGAAGTAGGATTGGTTTCACCAGAGCTAAATGCATTAGCAGTGCATTAAATCATCCTCTGGCTACATCAGTTGGCTCTCAGTTTCCTAAAGCACCACCAAAAACATTCTAGCTGAATCTTTTATCAAGGCCATCACACATTTCAGACTTTGAAAATCCAGTGCCCTCATTCTGATTTATTTTTTATCCTGCCTAAACAAATCTTCAACCGTGAACATGCTTCTTCATTTGAAAAACAGGGAGTGTTCACATTATTAAAATACTTGCCCTTTAGTTGGCATTATCAGAAAAAGAAAGCTCTAGTGGTTGCCAAAACTGAAAGAATAATGCTGCAGTGGAGGAAGCAGATTTAGAGATTGATTTGTCTGATGATTTAAGACAGAGAAATTTTGCACTGCTGAAGAAGTGGAAACATCTGAGACTCAGTCAGTGGAATGCTGACCTCTCTAGTGGCAGCAGTAATCTTCCCCCCCTTGAAATGGAGACATGGCCAGAAATAGCATCCTTATTACAGCTGTTCCCGCACCCAGCCTAGTGACATTATGTTAAACATGGGCCAGTGCACAGTTGGGTTGAGTTGGTGAATATTCCCTGTTCTGATTATAGACCTGCATATTCAATTGTGTACCATGCATTTTCTTTTAGGTTAGCATTGGCACTTTAAATTAACATGTCTACCACAAAACCCCATGCTTTGTTTACTGATCTGATGCTCTAAAATCTGCTCCCCAGTATATATTTCCTACATTGGTAATTGCTCCTCTCTCAACTTGAGTACCCAGTTTTGTGAACACTATCCTCTCTGCCTCTGTCTTAATGTAATTCTTTATTATTGTTCATGTGTTTACCACGGTAGCTTCCTTACAGCCTTCTCTGCCTTCAATTTTTCTTTCTCAAATCCACATTTCCAAATAAAATACAACTGTAATATTCTTAGAAAGCAAAACAAAATAAATCCTACCATGCCAGTCATTAACTTAAAACTATTCAGTGGTTCTGTCTTGCCATCAGTGTAACATCCATTTTCCACCATGACATACAGGAGTTTCTGTGTCTGGTCTTTGCCAATTTTTCCAGTTTTACTGACTGCCCTAGTAAAGCTCTTCCAGCCCCATTCCAACTATACCAAAGTCCTTCTAATTTGTTCTTTAGTTTCTTTGCCTTTGCATAAGCTATTTTCCTCTGCCTGGGATGTTTTTCCCCCACTTCTGTGCTACAAGGCTAAGATTTCCTCATCCTATAACCTGTCTCTTCTCTATGCTTTAAGTACCCTATTTTCTAAGTATTTTTAATATTTTGCCATATGTAAGTTATTACTGTATATTAAAACTATGTGTTTCATTGTCTATGAGGACAGGAACTATCTTAATCACTTTGTATTCCTAGTACTCAGATCACTCTTGAAATATGTTAACTACTCAAGAAACAGATGTGTATTTGATGAATGAATAAATGTAGGCTGTAACTAACAACAGACCACTCATTCACCCACCGAGAAACATGCTATTTTTGAGAAGTCCATTAGATATTTGTAAAGCAGGTAAAGCTTGCTGAAAAACATCCTGTATACCCAGAGTAAAATATGATTGGTCCTAATCATTGAGACAGAAGATAATCGTACCAAATATTAAATACCGTGTTTGATGTTTTACTGACTATAGAGGAACACTATGTTAGATTCATCTAGGAATATTTGAGACTGTCAGGTCAAATTGATGGTATGAGTGTGTTATATGAGACAAGTACCGTTCATACGTGAAATATATAGCAGGTCTGTGTTAGGGGAGAGCCAGTAGAAATGGAACATGAGACATTGATTTGAGAGACATTTGGGACTGGTACCAAACAATCATGGAAGAGTAAATAACATGGTCATGCACCTGTGGAAGATGATACTACAACCCAGTCTTACTATGATGCACCCTTATTTGAGATTATATGATTTAGAACGGTTGACTTGGAGTGGATGCAACTCCCTTTATAAAAATAAAAAAAAATTTAACCCTCCATTGATGGTCATTGCACTTTAAGACTGAAAAGAAATTCTGAAAATTCATAGTACAGTAGAGAAGTAGTAGTAACACAGACGTATAGCAAAAGTGGAAAGGATAGGAAGGAATGAAAACTGGCCTTTACTGGGAGATAAGTTACATAACATACAAAGGACAGGCGATGCATATGAAGCAGAGGCCAATAGTGATCAAGAGCATTGGCTTATAACCCTTGTGCTACAGTCTCCTCACTGTGTGACCTTGGGCACATCACTTAACTTCTCTGTTTCTTGTATCATATTCAACAATAGAGTTATTCTGAATCTTAAAATAAATATGTGCAAAGGGCATGGCACAGAGCATGGCATGTTTTATGTGCTGAATAAATATATGCCACTTTTTGTCAAGCCACGTTGCATTTATAATCTCATTAAGTCTTCAAAAATTTTTTTAAAAAACTTTTTTCAGACAATCAGTTTATTAAAACTACTCAGTATTTAAAATGTTTAAAATATTTTATTAATTTTGTATTACCATAGATAATTTAAAAAATTGTGTAAGATACAATGTATCAGATCGAGGACAATGTTTGGTACTCACATGGATTCATAGTTCCCTTGCAAGGTGCAAAGGGTCCTTGTATTAGAGATTGGAAAGCTATTTCCTTCTCACAAATAATTACTTTGGAAACCCTTGAGATAAGCAATATTAGTTCAATTCTGTAGCATATAATGGTTTCTTCAGCAACATTATAATTTACCATGTAAATATATATTTTGATATGTTTTGAAACAAATTATAAAATAGGTCATATATTTAGCTATTAATCTGCCTCCTCCAAACCTTAGAGATTTATTATGTAAAGCATTCTATAAACAGACTTTAAAGGAAGAATGTAAAATAGGCTTTATTTTATGTAAAGGAAACACTAATATGTGTGGATCATTGACCTGTTAAATGTCTAAAATAACTTTTATTTTATCATCTTTGGTTAAGTACATCTGTAGTTCTTATGTATGTGCCCAGGTTTCTTGTTACAAGCTACTGACTAACATGGGACCAGAAATATAAGTGGATTTTACTGGTCACTTAAGCAGTGTTTCTGCCTCTGCATCAAGTTGCATCCAAGAGCTAATTGAGGGTGAAACTTTCTTAGTTAATCACATATTGATAGGTTGAGGATCTCAATGTACTAGTAGACTGATTATCCTAATTTAACCAAACATATTCCATAAAGCCAAAACTATTAGCTAGTAATCTTGATTTTTCTGTATTTTAAATCATACAAGTTTAGACCAGTGCAAGAAGGAAGCAGAACCTAGTCTTAAATTGATTGTGTTTGCAAAAGCTTTGCCTCAGGTGTTTTCATAAACCTGAGTCTGCAAAATTTTTAATTGGAAGAATATAACCTTGGAGAATACTTAAGAGCAGTGCTCTTAGAGTGACAGTAATCTACAGTGTCTCCTTATTACTAATCTTGTGAAATCCAAATACCCATGTCGAGTAATAATTTTCTTCCATAAACCATCCCATATTTTTAGTATCATCTCTCTTTATTTTCAGTAAATCTTTCTATTCAACCAGAACAATAAGTTTGCTAACTTGAACATTAATTTTTACATTTTTCAGTTTAAATTTCTGTTCTAATTTAAAGGTTTTATATACAAGAAGTAAAAAAAAAAAAAATCATTAAAGTTTGTGAAAGTCTCCCTCTTTCTGCACATTGGATCCATACTTAAGAACTTGGCTCCTGAAATTGCCCCTCCTTTCACTTTCATTTCTGCATCATTAACTTTTCCCTTTTATTTTTTATTTTTGGATCTAAACAGCAAATCCCAAATTTTCAAAAAATTTCCTAGTAACTTAATTGCAACGCAGAACAAAATTCAATAATATTTATAAAAATACAGAAATGTCTACCATCCCACAAGTTAAAGTTCAAAATATTTTTGACATCAAATAAAAAATGACCGTACATACACATAAGCAGGAAAATATAAACCATAAAGAGGAGAAAAAAATCAATTAAAAGTGACTCAGTGATAAAAAGTGAGACAAAAATTCAACTGGATGAAGACATAGCAATGGAAACTATCCCAAGTGAAATAATAAGATAAATGATCAGAGCAACATAATATACGTGTAATTTGAGTACACAAGAGAAGTGGGGAGGTGTACAGAAAATGCATTTGAAGAAGTAATGACAGAAATGTTTCTGAATTTGTTGGAAAGTATACACCCACAAATACAGGAGGCTCCGTGAAGTCCAAGCACAAGAACCATGAGGAAGATGGAACCAGTCCATATAATAATCACAGTGCTCAAAACCTGTGATAAAGAGAAATCTTAAAAGCAAACAGAGAAAAACGACCCATTATGTACAGATGGAAAGAGCTGAGAATGTGGCACGATTTTCATCAGCAACAATGCAAGTGAGAAGAAAGTTGAGTAATATCGTAGAATACTGAAATTAAAAACAAACAAAAAACCCCTGTCATCATAGAATTCTATCTTTAGCGAAATACCTTACAAAAGGAAAGCAAAATAGAGATGATTTTCAGAAATTCAAAAGCTGAATTTCATCATCAGCAGACCCACACTGTGATAAATGTTAAAGGAAATTATTGCAGCAGAAGGAAAATAATATCCAATTTCACGTTTGAAATTTGGATCTATACAAAAGAAGGATGGTCACTGGAAAATGGCAATTAAATGAGTAAACACGTGTGTTAGTTTGCTAGGGCTGCCATAGTCAAGTACCACAACCTGAGTGGCTTAAAATAGCACAGATTTATTATCTCACAGCTCTGGAGGCTAGATGTCCCAAACTGAGTTGTATCAGTGCTGTACTCTCTTTGAAACTGGTAGAGAAGAGTACTTCCCTTGCCTCTCCCTACCTTCTGGTGGTTTGCTGGCAGTCCTTGGTGTTTCTTGGTTTATAGATGGATCACTCCAGTGTCTGCTGTCGTCTTCGTTATGGTCTTTTCCCCTGGGTATCTGTGTCCCTGCATCTCTGCATCTGCCTCTCGTCCCTCTCTAATAAACACATTAGTCGTACTGGATTAAGGGCTCACTCTACTCAAGTATGACCTCATCTTAGCAAATTACATCTTCAGTGACCGTGTTTCCAAATAAGGTCACATTCTAAGGTTTAGGAATTCAGTGTATCATTTTGGGGACACAATTCAACCCATGATAATGTGTATTTTTTCTTATTATTTAAATTTCTTTAAAAAATAACTGTTAAAGAATAAAAAATGCGGGGTGAGTTTAGTCTGCTTAAAAACTCCAGGCATCCTATTAAATGAAAATAATTGTTTCCAGGTTTAAGTTATTTCAGTAAAAAAGTATGTATGTACGGATGCTATTCTTTTTGTGTAAGTTAGTTTGATTTGCGATATGGAGAAAATCTCCTAACAAGTACATACGTCATCTGTGTGGATCCCTGCTTATTTAATATGAATACATTATGGTCACTGTGTTTTTAAATTCCTTGAAAAAGAAGTTGATAACTCAAAGATACGTGGCTAAACAGTAGGTAGTATTAGATAAAATTGAGAATCTCAGAAGCATAATAGATTCCATTGACAATAAATTGTTTCTGGCTCAATGATTTGCTTCAGTTTTCAGGGGAGAAGCTCTGTAATATATACACAAATAGTGGATGAGCCATCTCAAAGACTCCCAGGAAAAAAATTATAAAGTCAGAATCCTTAAATAAAAATATCAAGACAGAACTTTTTTTTCTTCCAACAGTTCCTACCCCAAACTGATTTATATCTCAGAGTGACTACATTTCATTAATCAGAACAGGAGACAGAAGGGTGAAGTGGCTGTTTTTCAGTTTTATCGTTTCAAAATCATCTGCCTTGCAGTGATGCGCCTGCGTGCTCTGTTGCTTTGCTTTACTGCCTTCTGGTCTAGGCATTACCACTCTTGAGTTGGCTCTCAAATCCTTAGATGGAGAAACTGTGTCACTCCACTTTTTTAGTTTAACCATCCAGCCTAGGTAGTTGTGATTTCAAGGGTCAAATACAGTTTAAATCAAAAGTAATCAGCACCATAGACGTGGCCTGTGTGCTGGCCCTTGTAAGAGGTCTCCCTGGTCTAGGTCAGAATGTGCATCTTTCATGCTCCATATTTGGAAACCTATTTCCCAACACCTTGAAATGCCATAAGACAGTCTATGAAGAACTAGAGACCATTTTAGCTTATTATAATCTCACAAAGGAGATCTCAGATCTGGAAGGAGAGAGGTCTACTCTCCACTGACCTGATCTCAGAACCAGTTAGGTCAAAGCTGCTTAGACAGTTTACCACAAGGCAAAAATAAAGCAAGTTTATGATTAAAATACTTTGGTTTTGATAATGCTTCGGAAAGTATTTTTGAAGCAGCAGTGGCTGTTTGGATTACTGTTCACGGCTTAAGGTTCAAGAATAATTATGATCCATTTACATAATTTGGCAGAAAAAACCCATTAACTGAAGTTAATACTGTAACTGATCCTAAATTGCATGGATTGCCATGATAAGAAAAAGAAAGTAACAACACTAAATTCATATCTTTATTAGCCAAATACTTGAGAGCACAGAAAGTTTATGAGGTTAAAAACAGGAGTAGGGAAGGAGGCCAGGGTCCAATAAGACTGGATGAGAATTTCACTAAAGGCTTAATGCTGAGACCCTTACACTGAGGAAAGTCATTGGAAAAAACTCTTATATTGACCTCGTATTCAGAATACCTACTAGCCCAAATTCTGACAGACTGAATGCCCATTTGGACTCCTGCTTTCTATTCTTTTTTTTTGCGGTATGCGGGCCTCTTACTGTTGTGGCCTCTCCCATTGCGGAGCACAGGCTCCGGACGCGCAGGTTCAGCGGCCATGGCTCATGGGCCCAGCCGCTCCGCGGCATGTGGGATCTTCCCAGACCGGGGCACGAACCCGTGTCCCCTGCATCGGCAGGCAGAGTCTCAACCACTGCGCCACCAGGGAAGCCCCCCGCTTTCTATTCTTGATTAGAACATTCTGGAGAATTGCAGTTTCATCCGCTCTATCAGTGTTGTTAGAATAATCTAGTTTGCACTCTTAGAAATCAAGATCCTCTAGCCTTTCCTTGTTTCCTAGGGTGTTTTTTTTTAATCTCAGACTTGTTTTTCATTGAGGTAACACCAGTTTATAACATTATATAAGTTTTCTGTGTACAACCTTGTATTTCTACTTCTGATACCCTACAGCATGCTCACCACTGAAAATTTAGTTTCCATCTGTCACCATACAGTTGGCAGAAGTGGAAATTTAAGAAATAGAAACATAATGTTGTATACGTGAAACTTACATAATGTTATAAACTAATGTAATGCCACATACATTTCGTTCTTCACTCTGTAAGTGTTTCTTTCGGTCTTACCCTGATCAATGTGCATTTTACTGAATACTTCCTCCGTGCTGTTACTCCCTATCCATTACAAGAGTGGTAAAGCCGTTTTTAAAAGTTTGAGCACCATTTAGTAGTTGTGAGAAGGAATATATTAAAAGAGAATTATTGAACAAAAATTCTCAGTGCTTGCTGCCTTAACTGAGTCCCTACCCACAGTTGATTGCCCCAGTGACAACTTATAAGAGACTCTTATTTTTCTGTCTCCTGTTAGTTTCATTGTCCTTGTATAGTTGGGTTATGAGGCTGATCATTCAGTGACCATCACACTCAACGTGATGACAGGCTCGTTTCAAAAGTTACCTCAGTATGCTTTGTGGTGAGAGGAACAGGAAAACATTCAACTAGTAAATCCAGTTTCTCTTGCAAAAAAGACAGTTCTGATAAAGAGCCATTGCAATACTCCTATCACCAATTAGAAAACATGTTTCTATTTGTACTACAGCACCTTTGGGCACCAAATGCAGTAACATTGTCTTCTTTTCCATTTGTCCCTGATCTGGCTGTTACATTTTTTATATATTCCACATGCTGCTGTGTCACAACTGTAGGTTTATGCTCTGTCTTTTATTCTGTCTCATCTCATCCTGCTGGCAAATTTTTGTTTTATTTTATTTTTTCATATCAAAAGCTTCCAAGATATTTGCGTTACAAGGCCAGATGGAAGGTCCCTTATTCTCTTAGATCCTCCAAGAGATGTGGGTGATGCTGTGTTTTCCAGCTATTCAGCCCTTATATATTAATTATTCTTCCATTAGCCTTCTTTCAAAAGAGGCTTATAAACAAGATGCCTTTATTTCACTTTTTTCTCTATCCCAAATGATCATAAAGATTCTCAAGTAAATGCTATACTTTTAAAAAATCCCGAGTTTGCTTCTTATGGCACAAAATTACTTTTGTCTTCCAAAGTAATGTCACAAGCCAACTGCAAGTTCAAAAATGCACCCCATTCTGGGCATGGATAGCTATCGTCATTGGCAGATCTTGAGACATGCATCATTCGTTAAGCCTCTTTTACTTGAATTGAGACTGTCCCTCCAGGGCAAATATTTTGTTCCTAAGAAAATGAAGAAATTATCTTTTTTTTTTCCTGAAAGCTCAGGCCCCATGCTTAGAGAGCTTCTCAGAGACCGAAAGAACCCTTTTGTACCAAGTCACTTTTATGATCCCCTAAAAGACTGAGTGAAGTCACCTAAGGATACTCCTTCTCCTTAGTCCTAGAAGCCATTGGATGGCATACAAGAGCAAAGGAGAGGTGATGGAAATAGTGAAATGTAATTAGGATGCTTCCAATTTTCCAGCCTGGCTCAACAGAATTTGATTCAGCCCAATTTGCCAAGCCCATGCTGTAGGTTATTTTGTAAAGAAAAGCAGATCAACTTCTACTGTAATTGCATACTGTAAGTATACAACTTGATTTCATACAGAGGAGGAAGTGTTGTTCATATGAATCTGTTTTCATAACTATGTGAAAGTTGTCAAAAGGAACAGTGTTTAGTTTATCCAGGAGCAAAAACTAACATGGTCACTGTCAAAAAAATGTTTAGATCTCCATGTGTGCTCAGTTTAAAGGTCGATTTCCAAAAGAAGTGTGTCACTCCTTAGAGAGCCCACCACACATTCCCTACACACATCAGTCAGAATCAGCTGGGACAGTGGGATGACAGGTTACGATTTTGAAAAATGAACTTTTGTGACTTCCACTTTCAAGAATGGCCATATAGGTTATTCGGACCCAGTGTCCTGCTGAAAATAACTAAAATCTTTGGTTAAAATACATTTTAAATGCCTCTTTGGAAGAAACAAGACCTGACAAGACTGAATGGAATTATCAGATGAAATTGAAGGGAAAATCAGAACTCCGAGAAATAGGTAAACAAAGAAGCTGCTTTTCCCAAAGAGTGTTTGCTGATTCAGGCAAATTTGAACTTTTGTTTTCATTATTCACAGACCTCCATTACTTCTGACCTCACTTCTCACCACTTTCCCCTTGTTTTTCCTCTGTTCTAAATATGCTGGTCTTCTTGAATATCTTGTGATTGTACTGGTAATCACTAGGCCAGAAAAGGATTTATTGACCATTTCCCATCATATTAATAACCTTCCAGCATAAAGATGGGATAATCATGTTAGGAATCAGCTCTGTCAAAAAAAAAAAAAATCTAACAAATAATAAAACTGAGGTCATGTCATGAGACATTCATTGCCCTAGTGGATGCTAATGGCTAGCAGAATACCTTATGCCATCAGGAGTTGCCCTCAGCCAAAGAAAGCTTCATCCAAGTTCATGCCCTTTTCCCCAGGACAGTTCATATCCAATGACTGGTTGTTGCAGTGGGTACAAAAACTTGCTGAAATCTGAAGGGCCACACCAGATCCAAATTCCCCCATGGAATCTTCTCAGGCCTCTGTTGTAACTGTAGCATAGTTCAGATTCTCCCATTGCTCCAGTCCCGCTATCGTTGCTTTCTTATGTATGCTGTTCCATAATGCACTTCCCAGTTAACTTCTTGCAGACAAATATCATAATAGAATCTCTTTCCAGAAAAAGTTTTCTAAGATAGCTGGTATTAGAAGTTGTCCTAAGAAGTGGGTATAAAGTGAGGTTTGGTAAAATGGATCACCCACTGGTTAGATGGCAGTAAAGGTCTGGACTCTGGTCTTCCCCTGGCTTGCTTTAGTGTACAGTTGTTAAAATGTTCATTAGTTGTTAACTGAATGGAATGCACTTGCTCTCATTTGTTTGAGAAGTATGGGGGAAGAAACAGTTCTGAGGACTAAGGAGCCAGATGGCTGCTGCTGGGTAAAGTCAAAGCATTGGGCAAAGACAAGGAAAAATATGGGTAATCGTCAATTTAAGGCAGAGTGTGAATGTCAAAGGGCCTTTTGGCAGTATATAAAGAAAATCTGATCTTCTTCAATCAGAGGACAGAAAACAACTCAGGATAAGGCTCAGGGCTTGATTTGAAAACTAGATGATCTCTAGAAAAGAATTAATTTTCAACCCCATGAAGTCTGTTATACCAAGGTCATGGCCTTAATTTGGGTTCAGTAGGAAACTGAAATTTGGGATTGGGATACCTAGGTCAGCGCACCTGAAACAGACCGTTGGTCCTGCAGAAGTAGCACCTTTTTCATATGAAAGGTTCACACATGTATTGCTTGAAAACAACGTGGAAGCCTCTGCATTATAAACCGTTGTGCCTTCATACCCGGATCCCACCCCTAGCTTTCCTCCTGGTAACTAGAATGGTAATTAGGGTCAAGTCACAGCTTAACCTGGATAAGGAAATACTATTGGCAAAGAAAAGAAAGGAGCTGTAGGACCTAGCCAACGTGTATGAGCAGGAATTGGGAGACTGTGTAAGACATTGGAATGGGAGGATGCTAGTCAAGGGGGATTCATTATATAGTCGGATAAGAGTTTATTGATATGAAACTCTTTAAGAAAGAGTTTATTGATATGAAAACACTCAACTAGAACATAACATTTAATACCTTGGGAAGGACCTTTAGACAGAAGTGATAACGTTGTTAGGAGGCTCTTAGAAGCTTGGAGAAAACAATGGCACTTAATGAAGTAGAAATGTGAGGATGACCATGGTAGATGGTAGAATAAGACATCGAGATCTCAGAGAAATAGACAGACTAGAAAATCACCCGTCAACTAAGTTCCATATGAAGGAAGGTCTAGAAAAGCCCACAATTACCAGAGTTTCAAATTATATGCTGGTGAGAGCTGTACCAGGATTGTTAAGCAGTTCAGTGGTGACTATCCTTTTTAGACTGGAACTGGTGGTAGGAGATGTTATTACAGAACTGTGGATGATATAATGTCAAAATAATAAAGTCTAGACAGTGATACTTCACCATAAATAATGAGGCAGACAAAAATGTCATTTGAATGTCAAAGCCATAGTCCAGGAGACTTGACCTGCAGGAAGCTCTGGAGATATGTTTCAGATCATGGTGTGTCTGGGAGGAAGAGAGCTGGGAAAAAAATGTGAGAGTTGCTGAAACTGCATAGTAAAAAAAAAAAATCTAGGATGCAGAATAAATCAAGGTCAGGAATCTTGAGGCCACTGCTCCACTAGGAGGTCAGAAGCCATTGCTTAATTTCTGGACCTGAGCCAGTTCTCAGACCCAGAACCATTGCCCTGAGGAGAGACCCAGTAATACCACAGCAAATGCATCCCCAAATGATTCTCCCAATACATCCTCAAAGGAAATACATCATCAACTTGGGTACCTTTATGCTGGGAAAGGGGGATTCCCAAACATTTTAAAGACTTTTGGATACAGGGTATGAGGTATAATCTGGGGGAATCAAAGCATTAACATAGCCTCCTTGTTAGAGGGAAATTATGGGGACCAGACAGCAAATGGAAACCTGATAAAGTCTGTTTCACAGGGGCTCTGTTGGGTCCATACACCCATGAATTGGACATTTCTTTGGTCCAAATGCATAATTAGAACAGATATATTTTATACTTGTTGGAGCATCACAACTGTTTTTTTGGCCTGTGGAATAAGAGCTGTTACAGTGGTATAGTAAGTCTGACCAAACTAGTAAATCAGAGACAGTATTGCATCCCAGGCAGAATGGCAGTGTCTCTTTTTAATGATCTAAATGACGTAGGGATGATGGTCCTCGTTATATGCTCACTTAATTCACCAGTCTGACTTCTGGGTTCTGGGTGATGACAGTGGACTGATGCAGACTTAACCAAGTAGTAGCCCCATTTGAGGCTGTGGTGACAGACGTGGTATCTTTGCTTGATTGGATAATAAGGCCTTGAGTGTATGGTATGCGACCAAGACTCTGACAGAGTTTATTCCATTCCCATCAGGAGGGGAGATTTAAAGAGTTTCTATACTATGACAACATTTAGCATTTATGGCCTTGCTCAGGACGATGTTGATTTTCCTGCTCTCTTTTATAACAGAGTCTGGAAGGATCTGGCTCAATGAGATATTCTGTACAACCGTGCATTAGTTCAGTTTATCAGTGACATGCTGTTAGTCCTGGGACTAAGTGTGAAAAGTGTGTTGGAGGCTTTGTGAAGATACACACATTCCAGAGGTTGTCAAATAAACCCTGTGAAAATTTGGGTGCCTGCCACGTCAGTGTATCCCTTGGTGGGTCACACAGAACTTGACTTCTTCCTCTAGTCAATCTGTTTTCCTTCCTGCCTTATAGTAACTCCCCAGTGAAGTTCCTGCAGGAAATCTCTGTTTCCTTAAGAGAGAATCCAGACTCTTAAATGTTTGTAAATGATGCTTTCTCTCATATACATCAAAGCTCTAAGTTTGAAATTTCCGGGATTCAGAATTTTCCCATAGTTGTTTGTAACAAAATGGAACACGACCAATATGGCATCACTGTGTTTGGTCAGTTTGTGTCTATAATTGTCCCAACATATAAAGCGACCCCATTAGTACTTTCAGAAATTAGACATTTGGCTAACATTTTGGAGCCAGTTAAGATTAGCAGAATCGATACTCTGTTATAGATTACAAGGTAGATTTGACCAACAGAAAAATAGTTTTACAGAAGTAATGAATTCTTGATTTTATTCTGATCAGAAAAAATGGATGTGGAGTCACGGAAATAAATGCTACACATGCATTGGAAAAAATGCTACAATATATTCCAGATAATTTAAAATCTAACTATGATGTGATTAGTCATTAGAAATAAAAATCCTGTAATGCATATGATCTTGATGGACCTATAATCATGGAGCAGTAGCACACTAGCATCTAAGTGGCTGTGAAGCTGGTAAGATGCTGCTTAAGCTACATTGTTAATAATATGCAAAGAGGCTTATCTCCCTAAGAGTCTGGACAAGTATCACATAACATGTACTTGGAAAGAATTGAAAAGAGGGTCAAAGTAGAAAGAAATTATTTACCTCCCACAGATTTAAGTCTGAAGAAGGCTGGTGCTGAAAAATCTTCCAAGGAGGATTGTGGAACAAGAGAGTTTGCCTTCCTTGTGTTAAGACAAGAGGAAAATAAAAATCAGATACAGTGTTTTCCCCCAAATCTCCTCAACTGTGATTCAAAGCAAAGAGTAGACAAAAGCCTTGCATTAAAAAAAAAGAAATTTTCTGAGAGCCTAAATATTTTACAGCTGGTATACTCTGAAAGGGCCACTATGAGCTGTTAAGAAATCTGTGGTTACATAAAGGAGTTTGCTTAGTTGATGAATCAATTTGAAATAAGTTCCCAGCCAAGATTAAATTTACCTATGCCGTACTTTATTACACAATTTAAGATTATCTTGAGAAAAAAAAATGAAGACTCATTTGATTTAGGAAGGCTATCTCAAATGTCTACAGTTCAATCTTCTGTTTTGCTTTTTGGCTTTCTAAAATATACTTACGTATTATAATAAAAATTGTGCAATTTTACATATCTAACGGATATAACGTATTCACTTACACAAATTGGTATTACTCATATTGAAGCAAAGCAATGGAATTGGCACTGAGAAACTGCCGTGAGCCTTATCTATACAGCCAATGTTCTCTGTAGCCCCTGACAAAGCCAATCTACTCTTTCTCCCCAGAGGGAATGCTTAAGTTAAAATTTGTGTTCTTCATCATTTTGCTTTACTTTATGGTTTCCCTCAAATGGATATACCCTTAAATAAAACATCATGTATTTTATTTGCGTTTACTTTATAGAAGTGGTGTCATACTCTACTCTTCTGCCGTTGTTGTTCATTTATCATTTGACATTATGTTCTGAGACTCACCCGTGTTGATTTGTGTGGCTGTAATTAAATCATTTTATTTACTCTATGATAATCATATGGACTCTTAAAAGTAGTCTATTTTTTAGAGCAGTTTTAGATTTACAGCAAAACTGAGAGCAAGGCAGAGAGAATTCCCATAGACTCCTGCCTCCATACCTGCATAGTTGCCCTCCTTACCAATATCCCCCACCAGAGTGGGATGTTTGTTAATACTGATGAACTTACACTGATGCGTCATTATCACCCAAGTCTATAGTTTACATTACCATTCACTTTTGGTGTCCATTCTAAGACCTTGAACAAATCTATGATGCTATGTATCCACTATTATAGTTGTTTTACTGCCCTAAAAAATTCCTCTGTGCTCTATTCATCCTACCTCCCCCACCCCCAGTTCCTGGCAGCCCCTGATCTTTTATTGTCTCAGCTGCTTTGCCTTTTCTAGAATGTCATATAGTTGGAATCATACAGTATGTAGCCTTTACAGCTTGACTTCTCACACAGTAATATATATTTAAGTTTCCTCCACGTCTTTTCATGGCTTGGTAGCTTGTTTCTTTTTCATGCTGAATAATATTCCATTGTATGGATGTACCACAGTCTATTTATCCATTTACCTGTTGAAGAATATCTTAGTTGCTTCTAACTTTTTGCAGTTATGAGTAGAGATGCTGTAAATATACATGTGTGTTTGTGTGACATAGGTGTTCAGTTCCTTTGGATAAATACCAAGTAGTGAAATTGTTGGATCATATGGGAAGAGTATGTTTACTTTTGTAAGAAACGGTGTTCCAGACTGGCTGGACCATACTTCATCCCAACCAGCAATGCATGAGAGTTCCTCTTGCTCCACATTCCTGCCAGCTTTGGGTGTTGTCAGTGTTCTAGAATTTGGCCATTCTAATACATGTGTAGTAGTGCAATTAATTTGATACAGCAGCACCATGTATTTTAAATTGAAAAATATACAAAACGTTTATCCTCTAACTTTTAACAAGAAAGAAGGTGTGTTTAAAAGTGGGAATGACTTCAGAGCGGTGGTGGAATAGGAAGCCCTGGACCTCACTCCCCCACAGCGACACTGATCTAACAGTACTATACAGTGCAAAAAACCTTCATGAGAACTCCAGAAATTAGTTTGACAGTTGTAGTACCACAGGCAATTGCAAAGCCACGAACAACTGCTTTGAAGTAAGTTAAAAAGAAAAAAAAAAAGCTCCTCCCCCAAGCCAGCACCACTTAGCTTAACATTAACATAAAACTATGCACATACCCTGAGAAAACCATAATTCAAAGAGTCATGTACCAAAATGTTCATTGCAGCTCTATTTACAATAGCCAGGACGTGGAAACAACCTAAGTGCCCATCATCGGATGAATGGATAAAGAAGATGTGGCACATGTATACAATGGAATATTACTCAGCCATAAAAAGAAACGAAATTGAGCTATTTGTAATGAGATGGATAGACCTAGAGTCTGTCATACAGAGTGAAGTAAGTCAGAAAGAGAAAGACAAATACCATATGCTAACACATATATATGGAATTTAAGGAAAAAAATGTCATGAAGAACCTAGGGGTAAGACAGGAATAAAGACACAGACCTACTAGAGAATGGACTTGAGGATATGGGGAGGGGGAAGGGTGAGCTGTGACAGGGTGAGAGAGAGGCATGGACATATATACACTACCAAATGTAAAATAGCTAGCTAGTGGGAAGCAGCCGCATAGCACAGGGAGATCAGCTCGGTGCTTTGTGACCACCTAGAGGGGTGGGATAGGGAGGGTGGGAGGGAGGGAGACGCAAGAGGGAAGAGATATGGGAACATATGTATATGTATAACTGATTCACTTTGTGATAAAGCAGAAACTAACACACCATTGTAAAGCAATTATACCCCAATAAAGATGTTAAAAAAACAACAACAACTATGCTAGTGGGTACAAACGTAAAAAGATATAAATCTGTGACATAACAAAAGTGGGGAGGGAAACGTACAGGAGTAGAGTTTTTGTTTGTGGTTGAAGTTAACAGTTTAAAATCACTTTGGGAAGGTTTATCCATAAGGATTTTAAAGCCATTAGATAAGCTGTTATGTCTAAAAGGAGTTCATTTCCAAGGGCCAGTGCAGTTTACTGAGAGATTAGGAGGAATAGCTGAAAAGAAGCTGTGCAGAATTTAAGAAAAAAAATCTTTTTGAGATTGCCTCAAGGAATGTTAAATATGACTCAAGGCAGAAAAGTGAAAGGGCACTTCTGAGAAAAGATTAAGGCTGGAGTAAAGTTCCTTCATCAGAGAGAGATGTTTCTAGAGAAGAGGAGTATTGGGAACAGGAGAGGGAGTGGGGGATTGTGTCACAGTTAGAGGCAGAGAGTCCAGGGGCTCACAGATGCCCAGAGAGGGTAGATTTCCAGTGCGGCCTGAGGGAGAGAGTTTTGGGAACCGTGATAAGCCATCTCTGAGATGATGATGGAGTAGACCTGCGTGTACATATATATGTACATATACATAACTGCCCATTCCACTTCCAAATATCCATTTAATTCTCAGCTGCTAGCGACCTAATTCTGACTACCATTTTCTCCTGTCAGATCAGACTCAACCTTTTGCTCTCTACAAATCCATCGTGACTCACATTTTAGCCATTGTGGTATTTTAAAAATTAAAATTTGATCATTTTGTTCACCTGATTAAAACCAGGCAATAGCTTCCCAGTGCTCTTAGAATAAAATCCAAAATCTTAAGGTGGCTTACAAGGCAATTCTTGAGATCATTCTGCAGAATCATCATCTTTACCTGGTCTTCCCTTCCCATTCTGTACTCTGGCCTCTTACCTTCTCAGAATTGCTACACTGGCCTCTTACCTTCTCAGAATTGCCATGTGTGTTGCACTCAGGATATTCATACATTTTCTTCCCTGTTCTTGGAAGACACTTCCTCTTCTTCTTTAGTGAGGTTGCCAGATTTAGGAAAAATATGTAGGATGTCCAGTTGAATTTGTATTTCAGATACACAGCAAATAACCTTTTAGTCTAAGTATGTCCCATGCAATATTTGGGTGGCTTGTTTTATCTGGTAACCCTATTCCTTAGTCTACCTAATTCCTTACCTTTCAAATTTCAGCTTAAGTGTTACCTCCTCTCTAATTTTCTCAGACTAGTTTAGATTTCATCTCTTACACATTCTCATAACATGCAGTACCGATATTATTTAGTATCTGTCTTCCCCATTAGATCACAGGCTCCGTGATTTAAAAATGTTTGGCAAGTATCTAGCACAACATTGACACACAATAGGAACTCAATTAATACTTTTGAATGAACATCTTAGCAAATAATAATGAAGCCCAGGGCAGTGTGGAGTGTCCTGCATGCAATGTATTGTAAAATATGTTAAGCCTGTGCTTAAATTCCAGCATTAAAATACACCAGCTGAGTTATCTTGGGTAAATCTGTGTTTGCTCAGCAGAAAATTGGAGTGACAATACTCTAAATTATAAGACTTGCCAGAATTACATGTGAAGGTACATAAGAAATGTTCAGAAATGTATTACATTTTTCCCTCCTCCGTGAATTTGGTAAAGAACTGTGAGGCAGCCTCATCTTCCTTCATCTTTTGTGAACCAATCAGGAGTCCCCTCTGATGTGAGTCCCTCCACATGGCATCAGTTCACATCAGTCTGCTAAGTACATACTCTCCCTCCCTCTTTAATTCTGTTCACTCACAGACTGGGGCTCTCCTAACTCACAGGTGTCTTCTAGGCCACAAGTTTGCTGTGATAAACACCTGCATGGAAAAGAAGATTTTTGGTTCTTTGGGGTCTACATGCACAAAATTGCTTTCTGTTTTTTTTAATTTTTGCTTTATTTTTAGTCACTCTCCATGCCCAGTTGTGGTAGAGCTGCAGCTTTCCAAAAACTTCGCTCTAGGACATGGAATGAAATCTACTCTACTCTTGAATCTGGAAATTCCCTCCTTTGCCAGGTTTAGATCGTAGGTAATGGACATTGGAGTACAGCTTTGTCGACTGAAAAAAAACATGCACAGTCTAAAAGTCGAGAGTTATGTTTTATTTGGTGTACATTCTTAGGACTTCAAGCCCAGGAGAGAGCATCTCATATAATGCTGAGAGACTGCTCTGAAGAGGAGGTGGGGAAGCCAGGATATATAGGAGTTTTTGCAACAAAACCAGGTGGTCGGAACATCAAAAGATTACTGTTAATTAAAGAAAACCGGATATCTCAAGTTAAGGAATTCAGTACTTTTCTGTGTATGGGGAGATGCAAGAGCCTGGGCTTATGGAAATAAATCATTGCTTTGATATGTACCTCAGCTATCTGGGGCCAGTATCCTGTGTTTTCTCATCCTGAGTTTCCTCAGGGTGCGCCGTCCAGGTGGCTGTACATTAATGTGCTGGCTTGATGGCTGCAGCATCCTTTGTTTACTGACAGGGCAGGCAATACTTTAGTTCTCAGCTTGTTACTCATCGATTTTTTGTTTCCTCCCCTCCACTCCAGATCTTCTGTTAGTCCAGGGAACAGTGTGTGGGGCAGGTGGAGTGAGAACGGAATCCATTGTCTCATTCTTCCCTTGTACAGATTCTTTGCCTCATGGAATGATAGAGTACCGGTCCGTACAGGCAGTCACAGAGGAAAAGAACACAGCACTTGAATTATTAGTTTAACAAAAATCAATTCTTCACGAATTTCCTGCCATACTCTCTCTTCAATCTTCATTCTGTTCTTTTCCCTCCTTCCTTCCCTGCTTTTTTTTTTTTTTTTGGTGGTATGCGGGCCTCTTACTGTTGTGGCCTCTCCCGTTGCAGAGCACAGGCTCAGCGGCCATGGCTCACAGGCCCAGCTGCTCCGCGGCATGTGGGATCCTCCTGGACCGGGGCACAAACCCACGTCCCCTGCATTGGCAGGCGGACTCTCAATCACTGCGCCACCAGGGAAGCCCCTTCCTTCCCTGCTTTTTAAAACTATCTCCTCTGTTAGGTCTTCCTTTCTTCTTATCTTCCCATCATTTTCTACATTTCATCTTTCTCCCTTTCTCTCTTCCTGTATCTTCTTCCCTTTTTTCTCTTCTAGATTATAAGCAAATCTTTGTCTTTATTTGAGGTCTGTAACTGTATTTCTATAAAATATCAAATGCAAAAATCCATTTATTTCTAGAACTATCATAACTTGAGAGCTTCTCAGCCTAAAACTAGGCTGAGCCCAGGCCTGAAAGTCACAGAGAAGCTACACTCCCTTCCCTCCCACTGTATCCCAGCTTTCTACTTTTTGTCTGTTCTTATGTAGTCTGTGAGCTCTTATCCTAACATTACTGCACTTGAAATCATGCCAAATAATGTAACTAGCTAAAGACTAAGTTAATTCGGTCTAAAATGCGAGATTGAAAAGTAGCACCACAAAAACCTAAAAATCTTACTCAGTAATTCCCAGTCCCCTTCTCCCAAATACTATTCTAAAAAATCTCTTTGCATACTGTCAAACACATGATAGGATAGGATAGGTGAAAATTGAACTTACGTGAAAGGAATATACCGTGTGTGTGTGTGTGTGTGTGTGTGTGTGTGTGTGTGTGTGTGTGTG
>NW_020837969.1:20117535-20271459 GCF_003676395.1 Aethalodelphis obliquidens | reverse complement strand
TGTGTGTGTGTGTGTGTGTGTGTGTGTGTGTGTGTGTGTGTGTGTGTCCCAATGATTATTATACTGCCTCTGGCTTTACACAACTCCCATACTTCCTCACTGTGGCAGGTAGAGACTGGTGCTTTCTTTTTTCTTTTTTTTTTTTTTTTGCGGTACGTGGGCCTCTCACTGTTGTGGCCTCTCCCGTTGCGGATCACAGGCTCCGGACGCGCAGGCTCAGGGGCCATGGCTCACGGGCCCAGCCGCTCCGCGGCATGTGGGATCTTCCCAGACTGGGGCACGAACCTGTGTCCCCTGCATCGGCAGGCGGACTCTCAACCACTGTGCCACCAGGGAAGCCCGAGGCTGGTGCTTTCTTAATCTACATCTCAAATCTTGCGTGGCTGGGGATAACACATGCACTTGCTTTGGCTGCAAAAGCAAACCTGGTGAGGGCAGTGGTTTTCTGAGGCTGGGATATCATCGCTGAATGCCCAGTAGCACTGCATGGAGCAGCCTGTGTGTGCAATAGACAACCACCTCTATACAAAATAGAATGATGCCAGTGATAAGCAGACAGATGAATAAATCCCCTTTACAACAGAAACACAGGAACGCGGGAAGGGAGGTCACCATTTCAGTGCCCTCAGGATATGCTGGAAATGAGAAAAACAGAAAAACATTTCTGTCATCCTACAAACACTTCCATATATGCTCCTGTAAGGAAAACGACCAGTTTACTTTCCTTCTATTTTGGAGCACTTGTGGTTAACCAAGGTTCTGTTTGACAAAGTTTATCATGTTTTGTAAGCGTGAACACGGTGGTGTGTCTCTAAAATGGTTTCCTGTCACTTACTCTGTCTTAAAGCTGTCTCCACCATACAGTTTCTGAGACTTTGATCACAGCTCAGGATAAGGGCTTTCCTCAGTTGTTTCTAAGGATTCCTACACAAAAAGGCATCAGTGTGAAAAGTAAATTTCCTTTTTAAATGCTTGAATCATTTCCAGCATTCTTGGAAATTGCACGAGTCCGACTGGGTAATTCAGCCTGACTGTAGAGGCTTGACTCAGTGAGCATGAATCCTTACAACGCAGAGCAGCAATGGAGAAATGAGGAAATAAGATAACAGGCTTCTGGTCAAGATTCGTATTGTGAGAAGAGAGGAGCTTTTAGAGATTATTTATAACAAAAGTAATGAAATGTTAGTGAAGTTTAGGGCACATTTTCTGAGAGAATGATAGTAAAGGAGTCTACAGTTCCATCTGCCTAAAATCCACTCAATGAGACCTTCGTTACACCTTGTGTCTCCACTCCACACTCAGTGCTTCCATTTATCACCTCGGTTCAGTACAAGAATGAGCTAGTCTCTCGAAAACCTGTGTAATTTGTTCCTTTTAGACACCTAGAGTTTAATAAAAATCTAGACCTGTCTCCAAGGAATAAATAGTAATGTGATATCATCTAGCGCTACCTTGTACATGGTAGGTGTGCTGGGTACACATCTTGGGTAAATGCTCAAATTCATATATGATTGGTTAGAGTGACCACATACTGGTTTCAAAAAAAACCAAACTGAAACTTAATGACAAGTGAATATCATACGACATGTGAGAAGAGCACGTGCTAGGCTGGTGCTTTCGGAGGGGGGATTCATTAGCGCCTCTTCTTCTCCCTCATAAAATTGACACCTCCAAGATTTCTTCATCCTGCTGATTTATGGTTCCTGCTGAGTGTGACCTTTTCTATGACTACCGTTGCAGTTTGCACTTATAAGCAGGTGGACTTTAAAATCCATGTCTTTACCTTGCTCTTTTAAAATTCCCTTTTACATTCCAGATCCTTATTTTCAGCCAATTGGTGATGCTCTCTAGAGCTTTTTCTGGCAGGCAGATATGTTAAGTCCAAAATTATCCTTTTCCTCATATTCAATGAAACCCTCTCTCTGAGTTCACTATTTTTTTTTTTAATTAACAGCACCAGAAACACTTATCCTTCTGCCTCGGTTTAAACCTCTAAATAATCTTTATTTCTTTCTCTCTCCCTTTTCCTTTAGGTGAAACTATTAGTTTAATCCAGTAAATTATTTTTAAATACTGTATTCATATCTACTTTTCTTTATGGAAGTTACTAGCTTAATTCACAATTTTAATTTTTTTTTTTTTTTTTTTTTTGCGGTACGTGGGCCTCTCACTGTTGTGGCCTCTCCCGTTGCGGAGCACAGGCTCCGGACGTGCAGGCTCAGCGGCCATGGCTCACAGGCCTAGCTGCTCCAGGGCATGTGGGATCTTCCCGGACCGGGGCACGAACCCGCGTCCCCTACATCGGCAGGCGGACTCTCAACCACTGTGCCACCAGGGAAGCCCCACAATTTTAATTTTATTTTTAAAAATATCATACGACAGACATTTTTTTTCCTTTTAGTGTACATTTCTACAAAATTTAACATATGTATAGATTTATGTAAAAACCATCATAATCAGGATTCAGAACAGTTTCATCACCCCCCAGAAATCCTTTCTGTGATCTCCTTGTAGTCACACCCTTCTCCCATTTCTGACTCAGAAGTGCTGATCTGTTTTCTGTCCAAAGTCTGTCTAAAGTTGTGTCATCTTTAGAGTGTCATATAGAGGAATCCTACAGTATGCAGTCTTTTAGACTGGCTTCTTCCACTCTTCATAATGTCTGACATTCATCCAAGTTGTAGTATACATTAGTAGTTTATTTTTCATGCTGAGTAGTGTTTCATGGAATGGATGTACCACCATTTGCTTTATTATCTTTCAAAACACGTGAAATTTTCTTAGGCTGCTGTTCAAGGGCCCTTGTGATATGTCTTCCACTTCAAGCCTGGTTCCCTTGTTTCTCTTTCATGTACAATTTCACTGAGAAAGACTGTGCTCAGTTACATCATTATAGTCAAAACTTTTTGTTTTATGAAGTTTCTCCCAGTTTAAAATAACTTGCCCCTAATTATCCATTCTCTTAAACTCTTAACCCATTCTTCAAGACCATTTTCTAGGAATCTTTTTCTGAAACTTCTGAATAGAGTTTGCCTCTCCGAAAACTTTATGGAGTGCTTTGATTTTATGAGACTTATGGTGATTTATAGCCATGCTTGTCTTTGAGATTGTATATGGATGTAAGAGGAATCATATAAGTTAAAATGGTGTCTGCGAGTAAATATTGGAAATCAAGACACAGTGGATCATCAGAAATATGCAGAATCCCTTTAACTAGAATTTCTTAAAGGTTTTCACAAAGTAGGGTGAATGTAACTGCAGAGCATGTGCTTATCCTTCAGCAAACCCCATTTTTTTTTTAAGGAATTCTACTTGAAGGCCCATTCAAATACCTTCTGACAAGCTAAGTTCTCTGCCTTTGCAGTGAGATCAGTCCCATGTTAGGTTTGAGGGTCAAGTATATCCTCACTAGAGAAATGTCTCAAACTCTTAGAACTTGAGTTCACTAAAATTTTGATTTATATGCCTAATTACATTTTTCTTTTTTTCCTTTCTGTGTTAGTTTGCTAGGGCTGGTATAACAAAATACAACAGACTGGGTGACTTAAACAACAGAAATTTATTTTCTTATAGTTGTGGAGGCCAGAAGTCCAAGACCAAGGTGGTAGCAGGTTTGGTTTCTTCTGAGCCTCTCCTCTTGGCTTGCAGATGGCCAAGTTCTTGCTGTGTCCTCACATATTCTTTCCTCTGTGTCCTCATATTCCTGGTGTCTCTCTGTGTGTCCATCCCTCTTCATATAAGAACACCAGTCAAATTGGATTGCAACATTAATTTTATATACCAATAAGGAAAGAAAAAGTCAGTAAACCATGAAATATCATCTGTTATTTCATACGTCCAAATTAATAATGTGGTAAAATGTGGGAAATGTTTATCTTATTATCACCCACCCTAATGTCTCATTTTACCTTAATTACATCTTTAAAGGCTCTCTGTCCAAATACAGCCACATTCATAGGTACTGGAAGTTAGGACTTCAGCATGTGAATTTAGCCCATAACACTTGCTTAACAAGGAACTTCTTGAAAACTTGTCTTCCTGTATAACTTAGTTATAAATAAATTGGTCAAGTTCACCCAATTAGAATGTCTTGGCAGATAGATTTCTCATGACAGATTAATAGATTGACCTTCTAGAAAGTCTCTTGTGAGAGTTTATATAAATCGGCATTTACTTGCCAATCAACTCTGGAACATCAATAAAATAAAAATTTTGAATTATTATGGCAGATGCTGGGCCAGAATTATGGTAAATCTGGAAGATAAATGCCTGATCTGGGCAACTGTTTTGGAAGGCAGCCCACCTTCTCCAGCTATAGTCCTTTGCATTGTCTGGTCCTGCATCACCTTCCTTTTGCGACTTCCGCAGTCTTAGTCACCCTTGATATTTAACCTTGAACAAGCTACTTTATTTCATTCATAATAAGATAAACATTTCCCACATTTTGCCACATTATTAATTTGGATGCATGAAATAATAGATGATATTTCATGGATTAATGACTTTTTTCCCTTACTGATATATAAAATTAATGTGGCAATTTAAAACTTACAGCAAGTTTAACTTAAAACTTAAGTTGAAATAGGATACCTCTCTAGCTGCCTTTCCAGAACTGAGAAAATAAAAGTACCGGCCTCATTATGTTCTGAGGATTAAATAAGTAATCTATCGCTCAATACAGGTCTTGGCACATGATATACACTCAAGAAGCATTGCTATTGTCATTATTTTAATGTAAAATTTTTTTGCTTGTACAAAGCCTCATGTATAGGAAATGAATAATAAATATTTTACTGAAGAGGAATTCAGATTTTGGGGAGGAATTAATGCTTATGACTCTTACTTCAATGATGGCAACCTATAAACACAGAGAAAAAGTTTATGAAATTCCATTTCCTCAGAGCCAGAGTTTGTCAGCCAGAGAGATGGGAATGAGAGTATTGTACCATAATCCCAGATTTAATCTGGACCTGAAAAACACATGAGTATAGTGTCTTTGAAAGCAATATAAAATAACATTTATCTTATTAAAAACTTTGCTATTGATCTCAGTACTAATAAGATTCTCCTAAGAGGGTGTTTAAAAGTCTGTGACAGTTACTACAACATTCCTCTGTTTCGGCCACATCCTTCTCCTGGTTTCCTGGCCTTTCAGTGAGGAGGAAAATCTAACTGACTATTAGGTTCCTGACCAGTTCTACTCAGAAATTTTACTTTTCTCCCGTGCCCCCGTCTGTCTCATTGTCCCTTGGACATTATTGTCAGCAAACCCTGCTGTATATTCATTTGGAGTGGTGATAAGCAATAGGAAAATGTGTAGCCCTTTCTCAAAGAAAAACTAGGGACCCACGATCTCAAGGATGATTCAGGAATGTTATTCTTCCTTCAACATGTTAGTTTTATCCTGTTTTCCTAATTGTGGGAAGAATGGAATTCACTTTTTGTAATCAAATATTACTTTCTACCGGTTAGGAATCTTATCTAGGGAACAAGAAAGCAAGAAGAAATTGTGGTCACACTTACGTCCTTAGGGTTAACATATGTCCTTAGAATCACTTGGAAATTTTCCTCTCCTAAATTGCATTCTCCATGATCCAGAAACTCCCCTGTGTTCCACACACTGTGGGGCACAAACATCTTCCTGACGTCTGTGTCTTGCATTTACTAAAAGGTGATTTTCAGGCTGGGTCAGAATTTCCAGTTTATAGTTGTGCAGCACCCTATTTTTGATCTCATCAAAATTATACTCAAATCATTATTTGTGTTCCACATTTGATGATGAACTTCATGAGAGCAGGTGCCATGGAGAAGACGGCTTATCTTCAGGGATAATAAAGACCCTATTTGTTTGGTGTATAATACACATTCCATGGATATTTGTTAGAAAAAGGAATAAATGACTGAGTAAAGAAATGAATGAAGAAATATACCTAAATGGTCATCAATCCCAGAAAACCCCCGACTTAAAAAAAAATTGTAAAAAGTTCAGAAATACAGAAAATAGCTTGACTTAATTCTGTCTAAAATGCTGATACATTCAAGGGCTTCGTTTTCTAATCTTTCCTTGCAAGGGATGTACACAAACCAAGCCAAGCAGTTTCTTTATCCGTTTGTGTCGACACATAAATGTTACCTGCGGGTCCTCCCAGTTAAGAGCAGTGGCTTCCCTGTGCCTCTGATTCTTCACAGCCAGGACCATCTGGCAGTCTCAGTCCTGCCGATTTACTCACTGTGTCTGCCTCCCCTGATAAACGGATCTCTCCTCCGAAAGGCATCCTCTCCCTTCCCCATCACCCAGCCGTGAGTCGCTCATAAAGATGAGAAAGAAACTCTTCTATTCCGATACGGTTTGCCAACGAGTGATTTGCATTTATTTAATCATAACCAAGATATGGTCCCAGCAAATAGCTACTTAGAGATTTTTTCCCAGTTTAATCTATAACTATAATTATCATCTTCAGTTTTATTCTGTGGGCCTTATGAAAGAAAGACAACTATTTTCCTCAAAATTTTATTAATATTAAGCAATAAGGCATTGAGCTGCCAAACAAGTCACTTATTTGGACATTGTAAAGGATAAATGGTATTTACGTCCCCATCTGAAGTTAATTTTGTAATTGACAGATTTTCCCATATATTTTTATGGTTTTATTAGCATTTTATAGCATGTTTTATATTTGAGAGAACTGCTTTACACTCACTTTAATTAGTTATTTCTCGTATGTATCAATTAGTTTCAGTAATGGAAAGAGTAAAGTCAAAAAGATTTTGAAAAGCAAGATGTCACATATGCATACAAATTAAACTTTAATGACTTCCATCTGCGGATTATTACCCAGAATCGCAAGTGGTTTGAGAGAAAAATGGTATGAATGACAGGCCTTGCTAGTTTTCTCATCTCATCCGGAAGAGGGTGAAATGACTCAGTCTTTAAACATCTTTTTAAGTTGCTTAAGAAAATGGGCACACTGAATGACTATAGTAGGTGAGAAGAAGAAATAATACAAAGTGCAAGGTACAATACACGCACATGATCAGTAGCCAGTGTCATAATAACGCAGCCATTTAATGCTCAAGAATACAGGCTTCTGGAGCCTCCAACCTAGGTTTGATCTAGGTTTTACCACTTAAACTAGTATGTGACAAGTAAATTAGTTAATGTCTTTTTACCATGCTTTCCCCACGTGCACAGTGGATCTATCAGTACCAGTTTAGGTTTAAATAAATTTTTCTACGAAGTGCTAAACTCAGTACCTGATACCTGGTGAGCCCTAAATAATGTTCACTAGCATTATCTGTATGAGCCATTTAAAGATTTCTTTTCTTGTACTACGATATTGTTGACATCCATTTCTACCCTGCCCTTCAGCTTTGATTTTGGCCAAAATTTTAGGAAACTGCACTGTTTTTAAGTGACAG
This sequence comes from Aethalodelphis obliquidens, assembly GCF_003676395.1. Classification (NCBI taxonomy): domain Eukaryota; kingdom Metazoa; phylum Chordata; class Mammalia; order Artiodactyla; family Delphinidae; genus Aethalodelphis; species Aethalodelphis obliquidens. Next base: position 20,264,040 of record NW_020837969.1, on the reverse strand, counting down.
ATCATACTGTGACTTGACCATCATGGATTAAAATCTAAAATCATTCAGTCTATGACTGGTAAGGGTGATGTATCCTTTATCTGGAAGGAAACTTTGACCCTTATCCTAAGCTTTCCTGTGCCCCAAATGATCTATGTGACCAAACTATTCCCATTGAGGAGTATAACTATGACAAACATATCTAAATAGATCTAGGTGGGTCTGTGGAAAAGCTCCTAACCTTTCCTGCCTCCTAAAGTGAGCAGATGCTTCCTCTTGTAATGGGGAGTGCTGTATGGGGCTTGTGAGGGCCATCATCATTTAATGTGCAGTTGATGGCATTCTGCTGCTGCAGTAAGCCAGGTTTCATGTGGATGTCAGATAACCAATTCGTAGTACCTCAGACTTCTTCTAATTTCAGATTTTTTTATGTTTTGAAATTCAACCAATGATTAAAAACCAGCATCAAATTAAGAACAGCAAGAACATTATTGTCAGTCTGAAATATATTCTAGGCTAGACAGCATCACATCAGTGTTGATTTCAGTTTTATTTTGAACATTTTTGCACATTTCCCAGCCCTGTTGAAAGAGCTGAAGTAACCAGTGCTCATTATATTTTGCCTAGGTAAGTCAGATGTTTGTATCAGTTTCCTCAGTATATCATAAAGGATTGTCATTTTTCTTTCGTGTAATGTCAACAATTACCAGAGTAATATGTAGAGATGAGCCAAACTAGATAAGCACATATATTCTTTTAAATGTATTGTTAGTAATGGATATGTGTTCAGTACACATGATGGTTTAGTTTCTACATACTGTTCAACTAGCCTTTGTATTTTAGACAGAGCACAGAGATAATGCATTAAAGTTCTTATGTGAATTATTGTTGCAATATAAATTGCAGCCGTCATTGAAAATAATGTGTAGAAACAGCATATAGTGAGAGCCCAGATATTAACATTAGTACACTGATAGCCGTGTTTAATTAATTCATGAGCATTGTGCAGGGTTCAGTGGAATCTAAAGAAGAATAAATGACTGCAGAAAAGTGTATCTTTAAAACTGATGGAAATGTGGACACTAGACCTTCTAATGTTCTCCATGATGACTAGTGACCATTCACGCGAGTTAGCGTCCATCATTTACAGGCCTGCTTTAGGCCCTGCCTTATCATTTTGTAGTTCTGGCTGGTGTTGATGTCAGATTTGTCCATGAACTTTTAGTCTCCTCCTTGCCTAATTTGCATTTGATATCTCCTTTTCTTTTATTCTAGTATGTGGCTGTTGCATGCCCAGCTCTACACCTGTGTTGTGAAGTTGATTTTCCTAGCTTGCCAAGTCTCTTTTGGTGTCCAGTCCCTAGCTGGCCTCTGCTTTTCATTTCATTGCCCTCATCTTTACGACTAATGACATGTCAAACTACTAAGGAGTTGAGAATTTAAATGGACTTACATATACCAGTTTGAAAGTGTAAATAATGCATAAATAAGTGTTAAATTACGTGGCACAAATACTTACCGTTGTAGGAACTGAAAGAGACTGTCAGTGTTTATATGTATGTATGTATGCATTCATTTATACACCATAGGCAGGTTCAGTGAATTCACATGCAAACACACACACACACACATAGCTTTGGATCTATATGACATAAGATGGGCACATATATTACATAGCAATGGATATATGTTCAGTAAGGTTCATGGTTTAAGCATAGTTAAATAAATTACTACTAGGTCAGTCACACTTACTCCCCTGCTTTTTCTTTTGCTCCAAAAAGGTACATTTTCAAATATGCTTCTGGAAAATGAGGCTACTAGAATTTATTTCACACTGCTCCTCTCTGTAATGTTTCTTTTTCTGTTAGTGACATTAATAGATTATTCTGCCCCATCAGCCTCCCCCAGGAGAATGGGAAATGCCTGAATGCTCTGAAAAGAGGTCTGTAAAAAGTGGGCATGTAGTAGAATTATATAAATGTGATGTCCTTAGGATATCTGAGTGAGAGCTTGCTAAGGATTCTTTAAGGATATTATCACAGGTATGGAGAAATAAGTGAATTTTCTTTTAAGCCTGGGTCTTAGTTCAGGCTGCAGTAACAGAATACCATAGACTGAGTGGTTTAAACAACAAACATTGATTTCTCACAGTTCTGAAGAGTAGAATTCTGAGATCAGGGTACCAGCATGGTCGGGTTCTTGGTGAAGGTCTTCTTCCTGGTTTACAGACAGCCGTCTACTCCTTGTATCCTCACATGGCAGAGAGCAGAGAGAGATCTCCTGTCTCCTCTTTTCTTAAGGGCACTAATCTCATCATGAGGGTCCTTCATGACCTTATCTAACCTTAATTATCTCCCCAAAAGCCTGTCTCCAAATACCATCACATTGGGGGTACAGATGTCATCATATCAATTTTGAAGGGGCATCAGCATTTAGTCCATCACACCTGGGGAAGAGTAACCAAATCTTTGAGAAACAGAACCCTGATCAAGAGAAAAGTTACAGGGAACAATGTAACTTGTCCCACTTTGAAGACTGGAGAAGTTTTTCTACTTAGGCTTTTATATGTGAGATATCTCTGGCATAACTTTTCCAGGGATAGTTGCAGGAACTTGAAAGTACAGGGCTTTATAATTTGGCAATTCCTTGGATGAAAATTGCTAGGAACTCTGAATGAAAGTCTATACCCATTGTTCATAAAAATAATCAGATATGTAGGGTTGACAGATAAAAGATATAATGCTCATTTAAACTCAAATTTCAGATAAATAATAATGTTTGTAGTATAAGTATGTCCCATGCAGTATTTTTATTTGCTAAATTTGGAACTCCTACAAGTAAGTAATTAACACATTTACAGACCATTATATTCTGGAGGCAAACTGTTATGGAAGGGGTGGATTTCCACTGCAAACGATTTGCAAGTTAAAAACTACTGACCTGGGCTTCCCTGGTGGCGCAGAGGTTAAGAATCTGCCTGCCAATGCAAGGGGACACGGGTTCGAGCCCTGGTCTGGGAAGATCCCACATGCCGCACAGCAACTAAGCCCATGCGCCACAACTACTGAGCCTGTGCTTTAGAGCCCACGTGCCACAATTACTGAAGCCCGCGCACCTAGAGCCCGTGCTCCACAAGAGAAGCCACTGCAGTGAGAAGCCCATGCACCGCAAGGAAGAGTAGCCCCTGCTCGCCACAACTAGAGAAAGCCTTCATGCAGCAACGAAGACCCAGTGCAGCCAAAAATAAATAAATAAATAAATTTATTTTTAAAAAACCCCAAAACAAAAAACTACTGACCTAGTAAAGTAAGCATTTTCATGGGAAGCCTTTGAAATAATTGGCCAAAATAGTCAACTGAGAAATATTATGGAACAAGGACACTGTGCATGTGGTAATTATAAAGAAATTTACAAATAGTAATAACCAGTTTATAATTGACTAGGAAAATTAAATGTGGGCATGGTTCCATAAATGTTGATAGTAAGTAAATGCACTTCTTCCCAATGAAGGCTTCATGCAAATAAAGTTTGCTTCAGTAAGACATAGATTAACATGATATGAGTACTTACATTTTGGTCTGAGCTCAAAAGATCATATTCAGCAAAATCCTTACAGAGCAGAAAACCTCTTTTTGTGGGCCACTGGGTTTGTGACCTACAGAAGCTATGCTGAGACCACTGAAGTACATACATATTGATGCTGAATTTTACAAAATTACTAGTAGATTTCTAGAGGCTACTGATTTTATTAGTATGCTCTTCATCTTTAATCAGGTTGAAAATATGGAAGAACTCAAAAATGCAGAGACCAATAAGGAGTTTTATGACTTATTAAGAGTATGGTTGAAAGCATTCATCATGGCCATATGTTTCGGACATGAATATTTTGGTATTCAGTGACTAAGAGAGAAAAGTTTATTATATTCTTCCTTTTCAACTTGGAAAATATTTAATACATGGACTTGTTAATAATGTCTAGTTGTATTTTTAAAACAAAGTTTTAGATGTAATTGTATTAAATTTCTGTGATAAAAATAGAATTAATTTATTTAAAAAATGAGAGCTTAAATTAGGGACAGAACAGTTGTAAGTGAAAAAGAAGCATATATTAAGCTTTGATAACTTCCGTTGAATTATTTTAGACTATATTCTTGAACTGGGATAATCTAATGAGAAAAATCTTAACTGTATTTCATCATAAATATTAAATAATTAGAATGTAAAATAATGTTTTAATAGCACTACGTTTATCGGATTAGTTTGGGGTGCTATGAATTCACACTCAGGTTTTTGATTGTTAAAATTATTTTAGGTCCAAAGGTCATTTTTTTCTTTTTCTTTTTTTTTTTTAGCTCTTGAACATGGCCCTGTGCTACCCAGTATTACTCTAAGAAAAATAACACGTGGTTATTGCACTTGAACATTGCATTCTGTTTTTCCTTTTGGTGTCAATAGCTTCCATGGTTCCCTTAAGAAGTGGAGAACAATTATGGTTCAATGAGAGTGAGTGCTGATAAATGACACCTGGAACAGAATTGATTTACAAGGTGATACAGTGTTGGGGCTCTGGGTTTACCCCTCCTTTGGCCTGCTTGTTACATTTCAACTTTAATTCTCACTCTTATTTACATGGCTTTCAGACCCTGTTGTCTAAGTCATTGGTTCACCTCCACTCTTCCCACCCTGACTTCTTTATTGGACTCACATTTCATGGTCCTCCTTTTACAGCCATTGGTCTTTACCCTTGCATTTAACCTTAGTAAAAGTTATTGCGTCACTCTAATATTCTTCCAAAACACCTCTTAGAAGCCATTGCAAGAAGATCTACATATTTCCTCCTCAGCCTGCCACATCTATCCTATGTGAATTTAGTTCCAAAGAGGCTGTTCACCTTGGAGGGTGCTTTATGGGGATTAGGTACTGAATACATACACTGTGCCATGCATTGTGGAAGATTGTCTTTAAGAATAATTATAAGCCACGTTTTACCTTCTGTGTTTTGTCTGTCCGTCCTTTTCGCACCATCCTAGCCTCAGCCTCTCAAGGTCGGGACTGCCTCTTGCCACCTGGAAGCCTACAATTTAGTAGGATTCCAGGAACCTCCATGACCTGAAACTTTTATACTTCTTCCCTGATTTGCATTTTTTGGGTAATATCTGTTAAAGATTTAATCATATAAGCTAATTGGTCTTAATGTGAAGTCAATGCTTGTGCTTTATTTGAAGTTTTATCCTAATTGAAAGACGTATTTTCCCAGAAACATTACAGGAATTGATTCAAATGGTAGGAAATATAGGATGAGTTTAAGCTCCTTCAGTGAGATGTTTTTAGGCAGGCAGCCCTTCCCCTGCTGTTCACATCATACCTTGGAATCTAATACGTCCATGACAGATGTCTAAGCCAGGCTGGTGAAAACTCAGATGGATTAGTTAGGAAGAGGTGAAATTATCTGGAAGTGAATGAGAGAGTCCCCCAGTCCTATAACTTTCCTCTACACTCTCCAATGAACTTTCTCCTACTTTGCAGAGTAAATAGAAGACTCCAAAGAGCAATTACCCTAATTATTTTTACCACCAAATCTACAAATCGACCACTATTCATACATATATGTTTGTTTTTTTCCTTTGGTTATGACGTTATCTAAGATCAGTCCCTCCCACCATGCTGTACTTTCAACTTCTTCCTCTCCACTCTCTTTTTGTCATTTGAATATTCTAAAGTTGGTTCAACTTAAAAGCAGCCCTTTTCCAATCTCATACTCCCTTCCAGAGTCTGCTCTTTTTCACTCTTCTACTTCGGAGGCAAACTTCTTGAACAAGTTATGTAGAATGACCAGTTTCATTCTTCAGTCTACTAAAATGTGGCATTTTGGCCGCAGTCCATTTGTACTGTCCAATATGTAGCCACTCGTCATGTGTGACTGTTTATACTAATTAAATTTCAAAAAATTAACTATTCAGTTCCTCAGCTTCACTACCCACATTTTAGATGCTCAATAGCCCCATATGGACAAAGCAAATACAAAATGTTTCATCTCAAAACATTGTATCGTGCAGGGTAGCTCCATAGAAACTATTCTAGTTAAAGTCACCATAATCTTCATACTTCTAGCCAAGTGGACATTTTTTAGTTATTTTGCTTGATCTTTTAGCAGGGTTCATTTATAGCTTTTCAAAACACATCCCTTCCTTAGCTTTCCTGCCTCTATTCTTGTATAAACTTTTTAAAAATCTCTCAGCAGCTTCTCAGTCTCCTTTGGCATTGTTCCTTCTCTATACTCACTCAGTACTCCCTTGGATTCTATTCCTTTGGATTGAATTTCCATTTATATACTGAGAAGTCCTAAATTCATTTTTTTTTTAGCTTAAATTCTCATGGTTCAAACAAACATTTCTAAAACTGAACATGGATTTTTTTTACCCTCCCCTCCCCCAAGCATACAATCTTCTTACCCTCTAGTCTCCCCTAAGTCAGTCAGTAGCCCCATCATCTATTTAGTTTTACAACAAAAAAGTTGGTGTTTACCCTGTCATTATGCTTACACCTAAGCAGTCTCCAATTCAAGTCAATCTTAAAATTATTGCAATAACCCTTAATTAATTTTCAGCTTCTACTTTGGATCTCTTCTAATCTTTCTTCAAACTGATTCAAAGCTAGTTTTCAAAAATCAATTTGATAGTATTATTCCTTCCACTGGAAATATTTCAATGGATTCTCATTGCTCTTAAATAAAAAACAAAACCTCAACAGTGGTTGAAGGACAGTCCACACTTGGACTCATCTCATCTTCTTTTGGTTCCTCTCAAGTACCCTATTCTTTTCCAGCTGAGGATCTTCAAACATGCTGTTACCATACCTGAAATATTAGCAGCTCTCTCTCACCCATCTATTTCCCACTGATCCTTCTGGTCTCAGTTTATGTGATACTTTCTCAAAGAGACCTTTCCTAACTACATCCCTGGTTAGTTTAGATCTCCGTGTTCAGAGCTCTCCCACATTCTCTATTCATCTTTCTTATAATTTACAATTTGTTCAACATTTGTCTGTGATGGTAAATACCAAATATATTTTGGCAAATGAAAACATAAGTGGAATGGACCTTACTTTTATTTCACAGATTAGTCAGATGATTTCCCCGTGGTCATATGCTGTTACATGACAGAGCCATGCCCTTTCCCTCTGCTCCAGAGGAGGGAATTGAAGTCTTGGAGTCCTGTGACTTCTGAATAGACATGATGAAAGAAACATAAACATGCTGGTAGGACTTCCTGTTCCACTGCCAGAATTTCCAATGTGCTGTCCTTTGGATTCACTTACCCATGAATCCTTGTGTTAAATTAATCATTTTTGTGATGTTATCATGCCCCCCTCACTTCTGTTTGTTGGCATCGTATGTTCAGTTTGGGTCCATTTCAAGGGTTACTATCCTTAATAAACATTGGGAATATTTGTTTGAGAGGAGAATAAACATGAACAAAATTTAATCTTTAGTATAACAGAATGCAAGATTAGCAAATGGTTTTCAAAACAACCTTGGATCATCGTTAAAATGCCGACTATAACAAAATACTGAATGTAAAACAATTATAATCTTTGCAAAAATGGAGCAATTGTTTGCTATGCCTTTGTTGAGTTTCCTTGTGGATTAGGATATGTGGAGACTGTAGATTGTGTGGAAACTGGGTTATGTGGATACACTGACTGTGGATTCAGAACCCAAAGCTGCTTGATTAGGGTTCGTGTGACCCCATCAGTAGTAACTATGGAAATCTAATCACCAAACACAGAGGGCCAAAGCAATATTTTCTCTTCTACTTCTTAAAGTCTTTCCAGCCAGAGACTCCAGTACTTGACTGCAGCACGATTACTTAGACTTTGATAATTACTAGGGGGAAACAATTTGCGTTTCTTTTCCAAAATGCTTTTCTCCTTTTCTGAGGCCTTGCTGTTGCTTCCTCTGTGCTCTCATTCTCTGTACTGTGTGTTGATGCTGAAAACAATCTCACGACAAAACCTCTTTCTTATTAAAGACAAGGTCTTATTTCAAACTGAGAAAATAATTAGAAAGCTGACAGGAATTCCTTTGGGTACAGTCATGTTTGTAATGAGAAAGTTGTACATCACTGAAGTCAAAGGGCTTGCCCTTGGGAGCTGAAAAATGCTCAGTTTTTGTCTCAGGGGCTGAACCCAGATGCCTATCGCCTCTACTGGAAGCTGGTTGATCCTTTTCCTGCACAAATGTGCCAGTCAGCACCGTTCTGATGCCTTGCTGCAATGCTTATTAGGTAAATCCTGAAGTAGTTACCCATTTCATTATGTCTGGAAAAAATCCAGATACTGGTGCATGAATTAAATCACTTACTTGTGCTACACTTCAAGCATGAAGTTCAAACTCATTGGAAGCCACAAATTATATGCTTGAGAGACTTGTGCAATTTCAAAAAGGACTGTACTTGACTGCCGGAAGAAAGGACGGACACACAAGTGCTCAGTTCACTTCTGTCTGCTGGCATCTTGCTGATAGTTTACTTAGCATCCCAAGGATAATTCCAAAGGTCAGAAGAAGAAGCAGGGAAAATAGTGCTATGACCTTATTCCCACACTCTTGTTTGAATAACTAGAAAAAAATTGGAAGAAGTAGTACAGAGGTTCTTCTATTAGTAATAATAATAATAATTTTTTAGTAGTCCTAGAACACTTGTGTTACTGCAATGTAGCACAATGTATTAATAAGTAGAAGGTATCTTTTAAAAGATAAGGACTGGGGCTTCCCTAGTGGAGCAGTGGTTGAGAGTCCGCCTGCCAATGCAGGGGACATGGGTTCGTGCCCTGGCCCGGGAAGATCCCACATGCCGCGGAGCGGCTGGGCCCGTGAGCCATGGCTGCTGACCCTGTGCGTCCAGAGCCTGTGCTCCGCAACGGGAGAGGCCACAACAGTGAGAGGCCCGCGTACCGCAAAAAAAAAAAAGAAAAAAAAAAGATAAGGACTGCACTTCATCAATAATAATAAATATTTTAAGTTACCGACTGTAACACTGTTTTTCACCAGTATCCAGTACCTTTTGACTGATGGAAATGTGAATTCTTAAAGAACAAAATTATTCTAGTCACATATTTACTATGGTTACTGTCATGAATAATAGCGGCAAAACAAAAATAAGCTTGTAAATGTTGTAGTTTAGTATAATTGGAGAACCACAAGAGTTTTAAATGTTGTAGTAAGCAGTTCAGTTTTCTCTCTCCTAGACCATTTTAAAAAAATACCTAGGTATTTTATTCTTTTTGTTGCAGTGGTAAATGGGAGTGTTTCCGTAATTTCACTTTCAGATTTTTCATCATTAGTGTATAGGAATGAAAGAGATTTCTGTGCATTAATTTTGTATCCTGCTACTCTACCAAATTCATTGATTAGCTCTAGTAGTTTTCTGGTAGCATCTTTAGGATTCTTTATGTATAGTATCATGTCATCTGCAAACAGTGATAGCTTTACTTCTTCTTTTCCCATTTGGATTCCTTTTCTTTCTTTTTCTTCTCTGATTGTTGTGGCTAAAACTTCCAAAACTATGTTGAATAACAGTGGTGAGAGTGGACAACCTTGTCTTGTTCCTGATCGTAGTGGAAATGGTTTCAGTTTTTCACCATTGAGGATGATGTTGGCTGTGGGTGTGTCATATATGGCCTTTATTATGTTGAGGAAAGTTCCCTCTATGCCTACTTTCTGCAGGGTTTTTATCATAAATGGGTGTTGAATTTTGTGGAAAGCTTTCTCTGCATCTATTGAGATGATCATATGGTTTTTGTCCTTCAGGTTGTTAATATGGTTTATCACATTGATTGATTTGCGTATATTGAAGAATCCTTGCATTCCTGTGATAAACCCCACTTGATCACGGTGTATGATCCTTTTAATGTGCTGTTGGATACTGTTTGCGCATATTTCGTTGAGGATTTTTGCATCTGTGTTCATCAGTGATATTGGTCTGTAGTTTTCTTTCTTTGTGACATCCTTGTCTGGTTTTGGTGTCAGGGTGATGGTGGCCTCGTAGAACGAGTTTGGGAGTGTTCCTCCCTCTGCTGTATGTTGGCAGAGTTTGAGAAGGATAGCTGTTAGCTTTTCTCTAAATGTTTGATAGAATTCTCCTGTGAAGACATCTGGTCCTGGACTTTTGTTTGTTGGAAGATTTTTAATCCCAGTTTCAATTTCAGTGCTTGTGATTGGTCTGTTTATATTTTCTATTCCTGATTCAGTCTCGGAAGGTTGTGCTTTTCTAAGAATTTGTCCATTTCTTCTAGGTTGAGGCAGGTAAGTTTTCAGTCTATAAGATATATGTAGTATACAAAATATTTAAAGTGTTGGATAATTTTTCATTTTTACTTGAATAACCATATTTTAGGAATTTCAAGCAGTTAAAAATCTTATCAGATTAAACACTCTCTGTATAATCCATGTATTATTTGACATGTAGGCCAGGTTACAGTTTCCTGGCTATTATTTTTTACATGAAGGTTAATACGGATATTAATGTATAACTATAATTTTTCTAATTATTACGAGTATAAAACAAATATATTAAGCTGTCTGCCTCTGAAACTTTTGAAATATAGATAAAAGCACAACTTGTGGTTGAGTTCTTGGTTAACAGAATAATTGCCTTCCAAACTCCAAAATGTCTTGGGGCACCAACAGTGCAGCACAGATTATCTGGACAGGTGGTACCTCTTAAATCCAGTCACTCAGAGATGTATGTGATCTAACTGAGGAACACTATGAATCTGGAATTAACAGCCATACACAACAATTTGATCTGGCACTGAATTGTTTCTTGCGTATAGTATGAAACCCACCAAAAAAAAATCTCTTAAAATAACTTCAGTGTAATTCTCTAAAGTAGAGTAGGTGAAATTGCTATATACAGTTTTGTTTAGAGATACCAGGGTAATGTGTAAAACATCAAGACAGGGATTCTCAAAGTACAGAAGGACTCAAAACACCTCCCCCAAACAAAACAAAAGAACCTCCTTGACAAGAGCCTGCTGCTAAACGCCATAGGGTTAGAGGGCACGTTTTTGCTTCACTGCAAACTTGCTCTCTGACCTTGGCCACCCTTCTAGCCTACTTTCATGGTTCTGCTGATGAGGCTGGGGATTAATACCATTCCACTGCCCACAAGAAGATAAATAAAATATCAAAAATGTATTGAAGGGGACCCTGACGCCCAAGGAAATGGGAGAAACCCCCAAGTGAATGGGTAGCATGTGGGAGGACTGAGGGGGGAGGAGAAGTGGAGGCCAGACAGGATCGGCGCCCCTGAGGCTGGGGAGATCAGGAGAGGCAGGCGGGAGAAGTAAGTCAGAAAGAGAAAAACAAATACCGTATGCTAACACATATGTATGGATCTAAAAAAACAAAAAAAGTGGTACTGATGAACCTAGTGGCAGGGCAGGAATAAAGATGTAGACATAAAGGATGGACTTGAGGACACACGGGGTGGGAGGGGGAAGCTGGGGCGAAGTGAGAGTAGCATGGACATATATACACTACCGAATGTAAAATAGTTAGCTAGTGGGAAGCAGCAGCATGGCACAGGGAGATCAGCTCGGTGCTTTGTGACCACCTAGAGAGGTGGGATAGGGAGGGTGGGAGGGAGGCTCAAGAGGGAGGGGATATGGGTATGTATGTATGCATATGGCTGATTCACCTTGTTGTACAACAGAAACTAACACAGTGTTGTGAAGCAATTATACTCCAATAGAGATCTATTAAAAAAATGTATTGAAATATTTCCCAAAAAAGATGGTGGGGAATTATGATCTTATAATGCACATTGTAAATATCAGCTGTGCTAGAGAAAAGCATTTAGGGATTTGTTTACGGGAATTAAGAAGCTATTAAATTTCCGTAAACTTTATAGCTGTATTGCCTTTATTTGGAATTACTGAATTACTGTATAGGAGTTTATCTGAGCTAGAAAGATAAAATCTTTATTTGGAAGATCAGAGAGTGTACTGTCAACTCAAAGTAGTTATTAGCTATCAAAGGAAGGCTAAGATATGAAATACTGCACAAGACAATGAAAGCTGAAAATATACGTCTAGGAATATTATGTCAAGGATGGGGGACTATTAGCATCTGTAAAAGGAAAAGGTTCTGACAGCTGAATACTCTGTTTCACTCTCCATTATGATAAGAGATATTTCTATTGCCCAGTTTTATTTAAACTTTTAAAATTTTATTTCTTTATTTACCATTTTATTTTCTATCAGAATATGCATTGCATTTTTGAGGATTTTTTTCACTTGGAAGTGACTATACTTATTCAAAAATTTGAAAATATCTCTGTTAAAAACTTTGGGATACATTTTTTTTTTTTTTTTTACGGTGTGCGGGCCTCTCACTGTTGTGGCCTCTCCCGTTGCGGAGCACAGGCTCTGGATGCTCAGGCTCAGCGGCCATGGCTCACGGGCCCAGCCGCTCCGCGGCATGTGGGATCTTCCCGGACCGGGGCACGAACCCTTGTCCCCTGCATTGGCAGGCGGACTCTCAACCACTGCGCCACCAGGGAATCCCAAAAACTTTGGGATACATTTTACTTTAAAAGTATAAATATTCTACTAAAATGCCTACTGTGTAATTTCTACATATACTTCTGAACCTCATATGCTTCTAAAGTTTTAATTAAAGCACTGAGTTTAAAATATTGTATTTTTAACTGTCATAGGATTTAGGTTAGGTATGTTGTTTGTGCTTCTCACCTACCTTCCAAGATAGCACTTTTTTTTAATCCATTTTCCTTTTGGATTTATTCTCTTCTTCCTATTGAGTCATTGGAATTATTAACATAGTCTGATAACCAATTCTGTGTTGCAAATGTCTTCTCCCAGTGTGAGTGTCTTTTCCTTTTGATTTAAAAAGATTTGTATCATGCCTATGAAATCACATCCACTCCCTCCCTGCAAAAGCATAAAGATATTCTATATTCTCTTTTTAAAAATCTTAAGGTTTTCTAATGACAGTTAAATCCTTTATCTGTCTGTAACTGACTTTTGCAGAAATAGGTCTCTGTTTTTCTCCCAAAGATGTTCAGATTTCCCAGCCTAGGCAACTGAAAATTCTATACTTTCTTTCTTGCACTGTGATGCCATGTATCAGGTTGTGTAGTTCCGTAATGCATAGCAGAGTCAAAGCAGCAGTCAGAGCAGTGTGATTCATGCAGACCTATGCTGTTGGCTAGTTGATGATGGTTTTACTAGAAGTGAAGTTGTAGGAAGTCTACTCAATTCTTACTTGATCTATATAAGCAGAAATGTTCTAGATCAAGTGAACAGAAGTCTAACCTGAATCATAAAAACAGAGGTTCAGTGAAACTCTTTTTGTGTTGTTCTGGTATAAGTGCAGCATACCCCAGGAAGCCAGATGTCTGTTCCATCAGAGCCTCACATTTCAGGGACAGAGAGAACAGATTTCCCAAGAGGGTCACTAAGGAAGAAATTGAAAGGTCCATTCTACTTCTCCTTCTTACTTCCAAGACAAACATATTCTACCTGTTTGGGAACACAGAGCCATTTAATGGCTTTAGTTTCAAGTATATAATTCAGTTTGAAGGGCAATACCCCACGCTCAGAATCTATCATACCCATGTTGCTCTTTGAAAAGTTTATTTCAGAAAATCCACGTTCAGACATGGAGTAAGGGGGACTAGACTAGTCCCTGCTACTCTAAACAATTAGAAAAATGGGGAAAATGTATAAGCAAACAGTTTTACCCAGTGAACAATAAACAGAATGGGGCTGTGGTCCCTGAGAGGAAATCTTATGATCCTTTCAGATTTCTGCCCAGAAGACATTTTATACTGTAGCGTAAGAAGAGTATACTCGTGCAAAGCAGAATCGTCTTACTGAATTGGGGAGACTGAGATAAAAGATCACGGGAGCTAAGTGGACAGGAGGTTGTTCTATAGATAAAGAGATCCCGAAATCTGATTGGAGCCTCTAGTATCGGTTGCTGAATACTAAGCTGTACCTTTATTAGGATGAAATATCACAAGATTAAGCAAAGTATGACCATGAGTCGGTGAACAGCCCAATTCTCTGAGCTCACACAGTATGGAGTTCCAGCCAGCCAGGGGAGAGTCCTCACCACATTCACAAGGATACGTACAGTAAACTTTAGAGGCTTGGACGTTCACTCAGTCACCCTGAGATGAAGGGGTTTTAGCAGGGCTGTCACTGACTGAGTCTTTCTCTTCTCTCTCTGTTAAACTGTCAGAATCTATTGGTTTAGACACAGCTGTTAGTTTTTACTAATTGCCTGCTGATTGCTCTGTTGTTTTTGACAGTGACCTGGGGATAAGTTGCCCCAAAGTCTGATCTATTAAATTCAGACCACTTTGCATGGATGGATACAAGACCAGGCTTTGAGGTTTGTTCGGATTCCAGGAGTACTCTTCTTAGCTGCCTCTGTCCCTGATTTTCTCTGGTAAACTACTAGCCTCTTCTAGAGAGCTTCTAGCCTCTCTCCACTTAAATGCTTACCACCAAAATCACCATTATTTTTAAAAGCACCCTTAGGGTCGTATTTTCCCACATTCTGTTTTACATTAACATCAGTTTCCTGGGGAGAGCTTCAGAACTCTATTTTGATATGGCCGGCCTTTCTCCTAGGCAAAATCTGAGTTTTTCCTCCAGAGCTGGGATAGAAGCAATGGCCCACTTCTCTGGGAGCATCATTCTGGCTTTATAAGCAGGGAACTGGGTAGGAATGCTATCTTACCGTCTTTTCAACTTGCTGAAAAGATGTGAGGAAAGGACAACTAGGTATCTAATACTCTTGGTGTGACATGACTGGGTTAGAACCTCTGCCTTCTGAGTAGGGACTCGGATGTGCAAGGGAGTCCTCGTCCTTTAAGCTGCTCTTGTTCAGAATTTAGACTCAACAACACATTGCTGGAAGTATATGGGAAAAGCTGGTTATATATTCTAATCCTTGAGTGGAAGCTTAGGGCGGGGGTGGGGGCAGGTGCAGGGAGAGGAAGCCCCATTTCTTGACCACACCCACCCTGGGTTTATATAATGCTAAACTGATTCAAGGCGGGATGTGGGGATGAAGTGGCTCATGGCTTAAGTGCCACGGACTCTCACTGTCCTTATTCTCACCCAGGCTTAGTAGATCTCCTTGAATGAATGTTTTTTCTTTCAGTTGCTTGGTGCCTAAGGAGCTTCCTCACGCTGCCATTCCAAAAGTCGTACTCCTCTTAGATATTGTGAAATTTTTTCACTACGTTAGAATAATTATTTTTTCTCTGCCATTTAAAAATATATTAAAAATGGAATCTAGAAAACTTCATATTGTTAATAGTACTTCCTATAAAAATGACACAGGCTGAAAAATATGTCACACTGTTGAATAAAATTATTGTTATTAGAAATATGGAAAAATCGTATTTTCCCTGAAACAGCATGATGTGTGTTTTTATATAAACGGCAATAGAAATAAACATTTTGATTTGTATTCTTTGAAACAGATCTTCTGTTGAACACCAGGCACCAGGAGCTTTCTTTTTTTAATGTTTCCTCTGCCAACACAAGAAGCAGTTTTATGGTATACATGATTTATAAGATTATTCAGACTATGATTTTCATAATATTTAGAATGGGTAATTTATATGCTGCTTTTGAAAGAATCAACTGACAGTTTACTGTAAGAAAACAAGACATTCTTTTCCTGATAGCCCTTTAGAAATGCAAAACTTCTTGCTGTTAACAGTTTAATATACAACTATTTCTAGTTATTTAATATCTGAATGTCAGATTTCCTCACCCTGCAATGTTGCCTTTCATAGAGATACCAAATCTAATGTGCACATTTTCATTTTCTTTTACAGAGCCTGCTTGTGGGCTCATTAAGAGTATAAAAAGTCTGCAGAAAGTTATCCGTAAAGTCCCTGGAAAAAAGCTAGACAAATAATAGCTGATACGCCTTGTGAAGAAGTCTGTCAGCTTGAAGGCATATAACACTTAAATGCTGTAAGGAAGGTTTCCTTGTAAATAGAACAAATAGAAGCTCCTTTGGAAGCCTGTTTAGTTAGGCCTTGGAATCTTTGCTTTAATAATTTTGAAGAGCAAAGAAAAAGTCATTTGATTTAATATGCATTATCATACATTAGTAGTTACTCAGACGTTTTGGCCATTTGTAGTTAATAAAAAAATAAACCTTATTATGTCATACCCAGATTTTATATATTGGCTCTAATGGGAATTAATATTTAATTTGGCTCACCTGAAATAAACCTAAACAGGCCACAGGTTCAGTTTAGACTTAATCCTGTTAATTATTTACATATTCATTCCACAAGTATGTGTATGAGTATCATGTATTACTTATGTATTATGAGTATCATGTGCATCATGGTTTTAGTAGTATTTT
Organism: Aethalodelphis obliquidens; assembly: GCF_003676395.1. NCBI lineage: Eukaryota > Metazoa > Chordata > Mammalia > Artiodactyla > Delphinidae > Aethalodelphis > Aethalodelphis obliquidens. Next base: position 20,247,638 of record NW_020837969.1, on the reverse strand, counting down.
TAACTCCTTGTTTAAAAAAAAATAAGCCTTTAGTATTTAAACTAATTCAACTTTTGAATGTACTTCACATGGCTATGTTTAAAATTTGGCCAGAACCTTCCAAATCCATATCAGCTGAATATAATAAATAATAGGGAGATTAATTATCTTAGTTAAGAATATTTGATACAGCTACTTAGATTGACAGAACTGGTCTTAATACTAAATTCCTAGGAAAGGACCTTAGATTTACCCAGGTTTTTTAAGGGCTCTCGTGGAATCTGATGTGCCACCCAGATGCCCTCTCAGAAACGCAGGATTTTTCTCCCTGGCTGTGGAGAGGGTTGCAAAGGATGGCTTTTAGCTTCAGCTCTTTTTCGGGATGGTCTGGGCTGAAGAACACTGTCTTGCCCAGAGTTGTGCCTCCTTTCCGGGCAGTCCACATCCAATGACTGATCAATGAGGGGATATTAAAGCCTGGCCCTCTTAGCTCCACCTCAGAACCACTCTGAGGCCATGCCAACCTCCAGGCTGAGTCCTCTGTTAGGAATGCATCATGGTTCAGTGTCACCCTCTGTCCAACCATTTCTTCTTCCCTTTCCTACGTGCTAACCTCCATTGCAGAGTCCACTTCCTGGGAACCTAACCTGAGACCACGTGCCAAATCCTATCCAATCAATTGGGGCAGAGTTTGTGGTTACATTTTACATAAGGAGAGTGAGAAGTGAGACAAAGGGAAATAACTCTGGGAGACAAAGGGAAACAAACAAAGGGATGGCTGTGAACTAAGACACTTTGAAAGGTGTTTCCTCCTGGAAGTGCCTTTCAGAATGTTGGATACCACAAGTGAGTAAAATTTCGTAAAATATTTGAGGTTAACTTTTTTTAAAAGAAAGAATTTCTAAAAAGATATCAATCTTCTACTATTGCCGCTTTTCAGAAAATAAAGAAAATTTGAACGTCAGAAATGTTAGGAGTATATTATCTAAAATGATGTTAAAAATTAACTTCACAAAACAAATCACAATGTTGCATTTATTAAAGCTTTAATCCTTAAAAAAATTTAAGTACAGGGCAGGAAACACTTTATTATGAATTATACCACTTTGGAATATACTCTTGCCCAATATTTAATAATTGCTTCTATTTCTTCTTTGTTTTGGGCATTGTCATGGAAATTATTACATTAAAATTTTAAAAGATTATAACTGATCATACTTCCACACCCAAACAGTTGCAATCAGAAAGTAGAGTTGTCAGGATATTGTGGAAAATGCTGCTTGTCTCTATAATCTTATGTACAGTTACATTATAAAAAGACCAAACCAAGGGCTTAGTTTGTCACTGCTTTTTGGCTCAGTTGTCACCAAAAATATTATAAGGGCAATAATCCCAGGCTTTATCGAACTAGTGAAAACATCACATCATATTTGCTAACTCATTTTATTTTTGTTTATATTGTTTTCATAGAATGTAAGGGAAATTTTTTTGTCAGTAAAAAGATTTTGCTAATTAGGAAACAAATGATAAAAGTATAGATTTTCATTTATATGTATTTTATTTTTAGTTTTTTTGACAGCAGCTATACCAGCAAGATATTAAATATTTTATTACTCCATGTGTGTTCACAGGCTGCCACTCACTGCCATTTCTAACTTCTTCAAAGAGTTTACCTTGCTTCAACATTTCTCTGACTTACTGAATACCCTAGGAGAAATATGTATGTTCTAATGATTTGCAACTCAAAGCAGCTTTTTATGTTCCAAGTGAGGCTGAAAGAGCAATGATTTTGGCCTAGCCACATTTTGAGGGAAACTTGACATATGCCACAAGGAAACTTGGAACATGAAAGATATCAAATCAGCTTTCTTATTTTACACCACTGAGAACATATCAAGTCAAAAATAATTCTGACTGGACTTATTTGATATGTCATTTTTGGCTCAGTAAGAATGGAAATGTATACATTTTTTGAAATATTATTCTTTTGTAATATGTAAAATCCTAAGTTGACAGGCTTGCTGTCAAATGTTTTTAAAACAAAAACACAAAAATATGCATAGTGATGAATTGTCAGGGGTTGCGTAATCAAAGATACTTCTGCTTTGAAAAAGCCAACATTATAATAGATTTAGCAAGCTAGTTAGACACTTATAATTTTTGAGAAAATCTTATGGACCCTTAGAAAGCCAGGATGACAAATTTAAAATTATTATTTACCCTTAGAAGATGATATACATCTAAGTAAGAACAGGTTTTCTTAAAGAATGTATCCAGTTCCTCACCTTGAGTACTGAAATGCTGATTTCTAAAAAGAAATAGGAGGGTGAGCTTCGTCACAGAAGCCACACACTTTACAGTGATACTTAATCCAAGGTGTGGCCTATGAGACTTTCAAAATTTGAAAAGCAATTGTTTTATCCAACTCATCCGATTCTCTCAGTGTGATCTATATTTTTTAGTCGTTTGCCATTTATGTTGCTGAATAATGAACAGTTTTTCTGGTTATCCTTCATGCTTTCATTATTCTGTTTCCCGAGGTTGAATCCATCATGATGTCTTATCAGTTTACCCCTAGACTTTTTCATTTATGTAAACTCCTCTCCATTTCAACTGCTAATATATGTTCAGAACTTCTTTAAGCATTTTTTTTTATCACACACCACCATCCCTAATTATTTTTATATTAAAATAGATATTGACACAGTTGTAAACTAGAGAAATAATAGCCCTCACAAAAGACAGTTATATATTTAATGAACTCATTAACTAATAAAACCAACACTGGTTAAACATTATAATTAGAAGCCACCATGTGAGCAAATGTTGAGCTTTTTTAGATGAATAGAACACAGTTCTATTTTTTAAGGCAACACTGAATTTAAGTAGTCTAAGATGGATATGAATATTTTGCTAACTTACTCCTCATTGCTCAGTTTATTCTACTAATAATTCGATAAGCATTTATTGAACATCTGTGTTCTGGGAATATAACAATAAGGCAGGTAATACCGTTACTTTCCTAGGATTACACCTAACAGGAAAGTAGGTATGTGGTTCAGGCAAATAAATAAGTAAATGCCAAATAAAAATCACATTTCAGTGCTTTGCAGAACAAGGACTCAAGATCCTCCCTAATGACGGTAAGACGACCACTCTCCTGTCCTGTACAGTGAAAGAGTCTCAAAAAGTTTGCTGATTTGCAGACTTCTCCGGTGTATGGAGATCCCTCAGTTGTTGCCGCTTTACCCAACAGGAAAGCTGCTTGCAGGGTCCAGGCTTTCCCTAGGAGCACCTTTGATTACTGCCTCAATTGCATTGGGGCTAGTTGTTGCAGTCACACTCATATTATTACTCTGTTCCATTCGATGAGGACTTAATAAACCTAATTCTCTACATATTAATTAAATTAGTTGTGTAGTAAGTTACAATAATTTAAAGGCTTCCTAGAATTATGCTACTATATCTTTGGGAAAAAACATCTATCCACCACACAGCAGACTTCTTTGCTTATTTGTTTACCATGGGAACTGGAGGACCACAGAAAGTAACAATCCAGACACAATTTAGCAATGCAGTGGTCTTTTTAAAAAAAAAATAGATCTCTATTGGAGTATAATTGCTTCACAATACTGTGTTAGTTTCTGTTGTACAACAAAGTGAATCAGTCATATGCATACATATATCCCCATATGCCCTCCCTCTTGAGTCTCCCCCCCAGCCTCCCTCTCCCACATCTTTAGGTCATCGCAAAGCACTGAGCTGATCTCCCTGTGCTATGCTGCTGCTTCCCACTAGCTAACTTATTTTATTTTATTTTGGTTTAGTTTTTATCAGTTTAGTTTAAACAACATAAGTTTATCTTCTCACAATTCTGGAGGCCAAGTTTCAGGCCTTTCTTTTTTTTTAATTCACATACATTTTATTGATTGGAAATAACATGAATTATTATTTTTACAGTAATCCTGTTTTTAATAATCTTTATACACTTAAAGATTGTATATGTGCTAGAAAGACGATCAGTCACTTTGTCTTGGCTATTTCTTGGTCAGCTAAGTGAAGTTCATCTTAGTGGACATATTTTTACATTATCTGCCATTATTGTTCACATAAATTTTCATTTTTTTACAGTTATTATATACCAATTTTTAAAAAAAGGCTCAGTGGTGAAGGGCAAAAGTAGAATGGAGTGAGTCAGGTAAATACTAGCACTCATAATAATGTTAGAACTATAAATAGTGTACAGGATACTAGAACAAAGACACAATGTGTATTTGTATAACTATTTTACATTTGGTAGTGTATATATGTTGATGCTACTCTCACTTCGCGCCAGCTTCCCCCTCCCCCACCCCCGTGTCCTCAAGTCCATTCTCTACATCTACATCTTTATTTCTGCTCTACCACTGGGTTCATCAGTACCACTTTTTTTTCTTTCTTTCTTTCAGATTCCATATATATGTGTTAGAATATGGTATTTGTTTTTCTCTTTCTGACTTACTTCACTCTGTATGATAGACTCTAGGTACATCCACCTCCCTACAAATAACTCAGTTTCATTTCTTTTTACGGCTGAGTAATATTCCATTGTATATATGTGCCACATCTTCTTTATCCATTCATCTGTCGATGGACACTTAGGTTGCTTCCATGTCCGGGCTTCCCTGGTGGCGCAGTGGTTGAGAGTCCGCCTGCCAATGCAGGGGACACGGGTTCATGCCCTGGTCCGGGAAGATCCCACATGCCGCGGAGCGGCTGGGCCCGTGAGCCATGGCCGCTGAGCCTGTGCGTCCGGAGCCTATGCTCCACAACGGGAGAGGCCACAACAGTGAGAGGCCCGCGTACCGCAAAAAAAAAAAAAATGCAGAGTTCATAGTATATAAAAACATCCATTTGCCAAAAAGATCATCTCTTGTCTTTCTTCCTGAGAAATTTTGGTTAGGTTTGTCAGGTTAAGAAGAGCGAAGTCAAATCCCTACCCTGAAGACGGAAGCAGAAAGTAGGCAGTTTATCAGGAAAAGGCATAAACACAGAGATGAGGGATTTAATTGAAAGCAGAGGGAGTAAATAATAAGACAACTTAAAAACCTGGAAGATGGGCCAGAGAAGGTTAAGAATAATGAAAGTGGTTAAAATGTGTCCATTTAGGCTTCTCTGTTCAAAACTCCTGCCTTCTCACTGAAATTAGGGTGTCAAGTAAAAATTGTATTTCTGTATTGCAGTAGCTTGATTTACTCTTCATAGATTTATTTTCCTCCTTACGGAGTCTTCCTTCCCATGAGAGGAGTATTTCACCACCACATTGATGTCTTGTTTTTTGCCAGCAGTTTCCTTACCGACCCTCTTTTCTTTCTTCATGAGATCTGCACTGTCCCAGATCGGGGTGCTCCTTCATCCTGAGCCCCAGAATAACAGTGACTGGGAGCAGAGCCACAGCCGACTTGCATGGCCACATACTGTCAGTGACAAATGCATGCATGTTATTGTAAGCCACTGAAATGTCAGTGCCTGTTGTAATCACATTATTAGACTACACTAAGTAGGGTCATAAGGCAGAAAATAGTGCTTAATTAACTTTAGAAATGGATCTTTAAACTAAAACATAATTCAGAAGTCTAATAATAGTGTATTTCTATCTGATACTTCAGCTCTACAGCTAAGATTTACATTGTATATTTGCACACAAGCAAGTACCTATTACATCCTTTAGAGTGAGTACTCTGAGTAAATCCACAGTTCCCTAATGTTCGATTTTTTAACTGAAGCATAATAATTGAGATTTTGATCTTTTATGCTAAAGTCTAGTTTTTTTCATTTTGATGAAGTCATAGAATTTCAAATGAATCTTCAGTATTATAAGTTGAATTTTTATTACATGTGTTGATTAAATCCAATATACTTTGGATTTTTAAAATGGCCTTCTTCAGATTACTTTACATATAAATTCCTAGGGAAAATATATATATGTATGTTATGTGTGTATAATATTCTGTTGAGGCATGTAGCTCTTAGCACACTGTCCATTCTGAAGAGATGCTAAATAATAAAATGATAAGCAATGTCATGTAAAAACTTACTTATGTAAGTCATATTTCATTGTATCCTATGACAATAATGTTTTTTATAGTGTTTTTATCTCTACACGTTACTTTAATGCTTTATTTCTTGGAAAATTATAGCCATAATATCTTAATAATGCTATGCATTTGGGTAATACGCAAAAGAAAGGTTGTTAGTGATACACATGCCTCTTTTACCTCTTGAGTATTAAAAATATAACTTGTTATTAAGGCCAAATATATTTCTTCTATGGTTGAATAAGCATGAGTCTTCCTTCAGAATCCATGAAGTGTGGGGATGGGAGAAAGTGCTTACTGACAGTGCTCCCAAGAGTTTAGAAGTAATCGTCTGTATGATAGAAAAATACGTGAATCTGACTCAGCTTTAGGGAAAGCTTTGCAAACAACTAATATTACCAAAGGAAAGCCTGTACTGTCAAAAGGGACCTCATTATATAGATCTTTATGTCTGGAAAAATAATACCATTCATATCACAAGTGAATTTCACCAAAGACATTGTTATTAGGGTCCTCTAGGTACTGGTAGCATATTAATCTTTTATGTGGTAATGAAACTAGCCACATCTGTGAATAAAAATGCAAAGGTCCTTTATGACCTTTTATTACTGACATGAGATACTACAAGTGCATCCAGCCCAGATTCCCTTTAAAGTGGGTCATGTGTTTTAGAAAGACATGTCAAAATTATGAACAACTGTAATTTCAGTCCTGGAAGGACCATCCATAATATCATTTCCCTTAGCCTAGGTAGCAAATGCAGTGTTTAAAAGCAGCACTTATTTCCTCAATTGGCTTTATCTGCTCAGTTTTAAAATCATAAGTGGCTCTTCAGCTTTTCCACCCACTGATTTTCAGTTCAACTGACATTTTAACTGATAATCAAATCCTGCCTCTTTCCTTTGATGGTATTTATATAATGGAAATCAACACAAAACAACTTAAAAACAGCTTAAGAAAAGTAATGGGGCTTAATGATAACTTATGTGGCAAATCCAGCTTTCACTTAGAGGGTAAGCCTATCTGGGAGAGATGTTTTATTGCAATTAAACAAAAAAACTATCTTCTGTTTTGCCCTTTGAGGAGAATGTGGAGAGGGAAATAATCTCCCCCAGTCTCCCCAACACACAGCCACATTACACTGAGAGAGGGAAGAGCCCTATCTTTTCACACAAAAACTCATTCTCATAAAAGTTTCTGAGCTGTAAATTCTCCAAAGGCTCTGTTTTATTTAACCTATTTCCTTGAAAAATGTCACCCCCCTACTTAACTGAATCCAGGTCTTCCTCCCATCCCCCACCCCCAGTGCGGTCAGTTCCGCATCAGTTCCCTCGGATGGTTTCCCACTCCTGCTCCCCTCCTTGTCATCACTATCGCCTAGATTTTGGAAAAGAGAGCTAACATTCTCCTTGTTCTTCACTACACTTTCTTTTACATAACGTTGCCTAATTATCGTCTCTCCCCTCCTTGGAGTTAAGGATTTTCGTACCCTTTTATTATACTTTTTGTAATCTTTCAACTGCTAAGATATTCTTTATCATAACCCAGAAGATATTCTTTATCATCAACTGCTGAGATATTCTTTATCATAACCACTTTCTCTTCCTTCCGTTCCCATAGATCACTCTTTGCTGTTGAACCTGGCCGGGCCTTAGATTCATTCTCAACACAGTGAGTGTCCAGGCAGCCACAGTTAACTGATATAAATTCACTCACAAGAACTTTCAGTCCTGCTTGACACCTTCTTGATTAACTTCAGCTCAAACTCTGAAGCCTTCTCATGCCGTCTCCTGTCATTATCATAAGGGATTAAATATTAACTTGGTGACTTTTCTGTCACTCCTGCAGATAGGCAGATAGTTTTGTGGGTTTTTTTAATCTCTTTAGCTACATGGATTTCCATCTAATTCTGTGTTTATCCTCACTGGAATAGCAATAATTTGTATCTGATCATCAGTGAGAATTACTGCCTTAAGATCTGAACCTCTGAAGTACCTCCTTGTCCACACCCCATGTCCCTTTACCTTTATGAAACATTTTTCTCCTGTACCCTTTACTTTCAGTATGCATCTCAAAGAGTTCCTTTTCATTTTTTTCACACCCTATAAGTACCTTCTTCACCTCCATCACCACTCCTCCAGTCTGGTTTAAATCCTGATGGAAATCTCAATTTTTTCTCCTACTGACATTGTGTCATGGTTACGCATCACTTCCCAACCATGAGTGAACATTTACATACGGCATTGCCAATCCCAGGCTGCTCACCCTTCAAAGAGATTGCGTGCACTACATATTTCAGCTCTTCAGCATCTGCTATTATAAATATGTTCTATAATCCTTCCATTTTCTTTATCATCAGTTTTTCTTATGATTCCCTCATAATCCCTTCTTCTAAAATACTGTCTTCACTTGGTTGGGAGGGATTGAATCTCTGAGGAGATAATGCTTGAACAAAGGCCTGGGTGTTGAAAAGGAGTCAACCAGGCAAAACTCTGGGTGGAGAGTATTCTAGGCAAAGCAAATAAAAGATTTAAAGCTTTTGACTCAGAAAATAGTTCTGTATCTTAAACAAATAGAATGTGTGACTGGAGTATACTGAGAGGTGTGGTAAACAGGAGGTGAGATCTGAGAGGTAGGCAAGGGCCATGAAGAGCCCTCTAGTCCATGATAAGAATTTTGGATTGTATTCCAAGTGAAATACAGGGTGTCTCAACCTAGGTGTTACTGAAATTTGGGTCAGATCATTCTTTGTTGTCGGGCTGTCCTGTGTTGTAGGATGTTGACTAGCATACTTAGCCTCTACACAGTAGATGCCAGTAGCACCTCCTCCTCATGTGACAACCAAAATTATTTCCAAATATTGCCAGTTTTACCCTCGGAGACAAAAATGACTCTCCAAGGAAGCCATTGAAGTGTTTCCAGGTGTAGATTTGTTGTGTGTTTAAAAGTGTCGATCTGGCTTCTTTGGAGAGAATGGGCTATAAGAAGGTAAGACTGGAAGCAGAGGCAGTTCAGAGGCTGAATCTGCTCTCCAGGTATGAGAAGGTGGTGCAGTGGGCACAGTGGTTATCATAAAGGTTGTTTCATTCCCATGATGTTTGAAGGTATTCCTAGAATTTGGCCATATGATTTACTGAAAGGTATATAACGCATCCAATTACCAATTAAGGTTGTCAGTAAGAAGTGGCGTGGAAACAAGTGGAGCTCAAAGGAGAGTTCAAGACTGAATTTACTAGAACAAAAGAGTTGGGAGTCATTAGCATTTGTATTGTATTATAATAGCTGAATTTACAGAGGACCAGTGAATAGTAGCCCTTTCCTTCTCTCAAGTTGAGAAGGACTAAAACATAAGGCATAGAATTTCCTTCTCACACCATGTATAAAAATTAACACAAAATGGACCAAAGACTTAAATATAAGAGATCAGAATATAAAATTCTTAGAAAACTTAAATGTACATCTTCATGACCTTGGATTAAACAAAGGTTTAGGGCACAAAAATCATAAGCAATAAAACAAAATAAAAAATAGATAAATTGAACTTCATCAGAAATGAGATCTTTTACTTCAAAGGTCACTCTCAAGAAAGAGAAAGGGCAACACACAGAATGGGGAAAAATAATGGCAAATTCTGTATCTGATAAGGGTGTAGTATTTAAAATGTATAAAAATTATTACAGCTCAACAATAAAAAAAACCAATTTAAAAATGGGCAAAGGATTTTAATAGCTATTTCTTCAAAGAAGATACACAGATGGCCAATAATCACATGAAAAAAAAATGTTCAGCATCATCAGTCAGAAGGGCAATACAAATCAAAACCGTGATACCACCTCACACACACTAGGATGGTGCTAATAAAAAAGGTGGATCACAACAAGTATTGGCGAGGATGTGAAAAAATTGGAACGCTCAGATATTGCTGGTGGAGATGTAGAATGGTGCAGTCACTTTAAAAATAGTTAGGCAGTTTCTCAAAAAGTTAAACAGAGTTACCATATGACCTAGCAATTCCACTCATAGATGTATACCCAAGATAACTGAAGATACGTTCATGGAAAAATAGTACACAAATATTCATAGCAACATTATTTGTAAAAGCCATAAAGTGGAAAGAGACCAAATATCCTTCAACTGTTGAATGGATAAATGAAATGAGTATATCCATACAATGGAAATATTATTCAACCATAAAAAAGAATAAAGTACTGATAAGTGCTGTGACATGGATGAACCTTGAAAACATTATGCTCAATGAAAAAAGCCAGACTCAAAAGGCCACACAGTGTATGGCTGCATTTTTATGAAATGTCCAGAACAGGCAAATTCATAGAATCAGTAGAGTAGTAGTTTCCAGGGATTAGAGGACTAGGCAGAGGCGGAATGTTTGCTAATGGATATGGCATTTATTTTGGGAGGGGGGTAATGAAAATGTTCTAGAATTCTATATTGATGATAGTTGAACAACTTTGTGAATATACCAAAACCCACTGAATTGTACACTTTAAAAGGGTAAATATCATGGTACTTAATGATCTCTTAATAAAATAAAAGTATGAATATTATGGTATTTGAATTCTCTCTCCACACACACAGACACACACATTAACACACGGGTTTGGTGAGCCTGCTGTTTGCCTAACCCCCCGCTTCTCTTCCCAAAAAAGAAAGATATGTATAGGAGTAACTTTCAAAATAGTAACTATATTATAGAGAAAGCTGAGTTGAAGTGTATCAATTACATATGGGGGGACAATGAACTCCTACTCTTTACCCCTGAAGTAAGTGGATTTACCTGCATGGTCGTGTGGAGCTGTCATTAGGACACCTCCCTCAAAGACGCATTGTGGCGGAGCAGATTTTTGAGCATCCTCTCTGCAGTGGACTGAATAAAAGAGAAACATGGAAGCAGCTGAGCCAAGCCTACAGGGTTTCTTCTTGAAAATGCACCAATTACATGAGAAGCTAGAGAGAGGCAAAATTGCTCGGTTCTTTCTCATATATACATGAACTCAAAGAAACTGAGTGCCTTATGAACACACGAAGAAGAACAGATTTGAGAGGATGATGAGTTAGTTCAGTTTGGGGCATTTTGGATTTTGTGACCATGAAACTTTTCAAGTGAAGGTGTTGGTAGAAGGATGAGTATATGACTGTTAACGTTACAGCCCCATATGACTCTGAACTCTTAAAAAATCTGCCTCAAGAAATCACAGGGAAGGCTAAGAATGAGTCTCAAAAGAGTTGTCTTTTCCAGCCCACTGAGATAGGTTCATAGCAGCCATGAAAGTGGTTTAACGGAAACAGTAGTCCTCTGCTTAAAAGGATGGATAGTTTATGTTCAAAAGTGAAAATTCATGGTGGATATCTGCTCTAAATTTTAATAGCTCTTATTCCGTGAAGTTTATTTGTTTCCTAACATTTACAGTGTTCGATATGGAGACCTGTAATTTTTTTGTTTGGATTCTGGCAGTGAGAAGAATCCTCCTACATAAATCTACCGGCTTGGGATTGAGAACAAACATTAAAAGTCATGATGCCTAAATATTTTTCCTAAAAATGTTTATTCAATCACTTGTAGAACAAAGTGACATCATTTTATTGCTTAAAAAGAGGAATAAATAAAAATCTTTTCCAATGTGGTCTACCATTTCTGGATGTTATACTGAATGGACTGTTTTATTATGATAAGCTAAATAATCCAAAAGCTTCCACACACTGAGAAACTTAATGGTTTGTGAAAGGTGTCCTGGGAGCTGATATAAAAATGTAGATATAAAAGCAAATAAACACCAGGCCCTCACGTTCATAAGAAAATTATCCAATCCATAATTTTATGAATTAATGTGGCAGTTAGAAATCATAAAAGTGAAGATGGGATAATTGTTCCCCTAAACAGAAGCTGTATGTAAATATTTTAAACCTCATATAATAAAATCACATTGAAATTTAGAGAAACTGGGGCCTAAAAAGTGCTGCTTGCCTTAAGCAACTTGAGGTTTCCCCTGCTCTTCAATGGACTTCAGTTACTATTTATTCAAAATGTTAAGTGACTGCCAAGGCCAAAGGGAAGAGAGTTTAACAAACTATATTTCTGACTTCATTTACAACTAAATAAACTCATTAAACATTATGTTACCCATTCTATATTTTAATTGCATTAAAATTAAACAATTTTAAGCTATTATATCTTATCATGTACAGCAGATTCAAAGAATTTTAGAAGTAGAAATAACCATATACATCATCTAATATATTGATAATTCCTTCATTTTCTAGGTGAAAATGGTAAGGTCTAGAAATGTTAAAAAATTAGGTAAAAGTTATATTAACTAGAATTGGATCCAGGACCCTTAATGTCTCCTGAGTCCAGCTTCAGAATTCCTTTTATAAAACCACATTGCCTCCAAAATTTTGTGGCACATGTTTGAACTAATCAACACTCTATTTGAGAAAATGCCTACTGAAAGTGTAATTACAATTGCATTAGTCTATAATCAGTTTGGGAATAATTGATATTTTAAAAATATTTAATCATCTAAGAACTTAGCATATATCTCCATTTGTTTATATTTTTCTTAATTTCATTCTTGAAGTTTTTAGTGGTTTTTAATTATTTTAATGTAAAGCCAAGTATCTTGTGTTAAATTTATTTGTATGTATTTTATAAATTAAAAAAAACTACTGTAAATGTACTTTTAAGAAATTTCTTTTCAGTAAGGTGGCTGAAATAAGATATCACTCATAGCCTCACTTCAACAATAAGAATTTGACATCCTTCCACAGATGAAAGTGTGTTTATGGGAGCTGTGGGATCCAGGTAGGAGATGGCAAAATCCTGGTGCAGTCCAGGAACAAAGAAAGTCATTTTGGGCTTCCCTGGTGGCGCAGTGGTTGAGAGTCCGCCTGCCGATGCAGGGGACACGGGTTCGTGCCCCGGTCCGGGAAGATCCCACATGCTGCGGAGCGGCTAGGCCCGTGAGCCATGGCCGCTGGGCCTGTGCGTCCGGAGCTTGTGCTCCGCAGCGGGAGAGGCCACGACAGTGAGAGGCCCGCGTACCGCAAAAAAAAAAAAAAGTCATTTTGAGAAGACAGGTCTGTACACAAGAGGCTGACTTGCTGATTGTGGTCTCGCCTATAGACCCAGAAACAGCTTTGTGTCCCTGGGGACTGGACTATAGCACTCTTTGGCTTTGGATATGTCACCAGCATCGTAGCCAAAAAACCTGTGAGGAGTTTTGCCCACTCATGCATCGGGTAGTAGGCATCAGACCGTATTTTTCTTCTCAGAACTCAGCATATGTTCCTAAATAATTCTCTGGTTTACATGTGTTGTAAGAAAAGAACAAAGCTACCCTGGCCGATTATCTTTTATATGGATATACTGTGTGTGTGTCTGTATTTAATTTCTCCCTGGACAGAATTGTTGTAAGCCTTTATTCTTAATGAAGTTTGAATTTTTAAGGATAAAACTGGAAAATACTTTTTCTAGAAAGTTGAATCATTTGGTCTGAAGACTCAAGACTTTTGTCAACTCGAAACACATTTTATCCTCCCATATCTGTGGTTTTTATATGTATTTTGGAACTTTTGTATCTATCCTCCTTTCAAAAGATGTTTTCCTTATATTTTTAGTGGGTTTTTTTCAATTTTTGAATGTTATTTTATTTATATTTTTATACAGAAGGTTCCTATTAGTTATCCATTTTATACATATTACTGTATATATGTCAATCCCAATCTCCCAATTCATCACACCACCACCACCCCTCCTCCACTTTCCCCACTTGGTGTCCATAAGATTGTTCTCTCCATCTGTGTCTCTATTTCTGCGCTGCAAACTAGTTCAACTGCACTATTTTTCTACGTTCCACATATATGCGTTAACGTACGATATTTGTTTTTCTCTTTCTGGCTTCACTCTGTATGACAGTCTCTAGATCCATCCATGTCTCTACAAATGACCCAATTTCGTTCCTTTTTATGGCTGAGTAATACTCCATTGTATATATGTACCACATCTTCTTTATCAATGCATCTGTTAATGGGCATTTGGGTTGCTTCCATGACCTGGCTATTGTAAATAGTGCTGCAGTGAACATTGGGGTGCATGTATCTTTTTGAATTATGGTTTTCTCAGGGTATATGCCCATTAGTGGGATTACTGGGTCATACGGTAATTCTGTTTTTCATTTTTTAAGGAACCTCTATATTGTTCTCCATAGTAGCTGTATCAATTTACATTCCCACCAACAGTGCAAGAGGGTTCCCTTTTCTCCACACCCTCTCCAGCATTTGTTTGTAGATTTTCTGATGATGCCCATTCTAACTGGTGTGAGGTGATACCTCACTGTAGTTTTTTTTTTTTTTTTTTGCGGTACGTGGGCCTCTCACTGCTGTGGCCTCTCCTGTTGTGGAGCACAGGCTCCGGATGCACAGGCTCAGCGGCCATGGCTCACGGGCCTAGCCGCTCCGCAGCATGTGGGATCTTCCCGGACCGGGGCACGAACCCGTGTCCCCTGAATCGGCAGGTGCCACCAGGGAAGCCCCCTCATTGTAGTTTTGATTTGCATTTCTCTAATAATTAGTGATGTTGAGCAGCTTTTCATGTGCTTCTTGGCCATCTGTATGTCTTCTTTGGACAAATGTCTGTTTAGGTCTTCTGCCCATTTTTGATTGGGTTGTTTTTTTTTTTTACAACTTTATTGGAGTATAATTGCTTTACAATGGTGTATTAGTCTCTGCTTCATAACAAAGTGAATCAGTTATATATATACATATGTTCCCATATGTCTTCCCTCTTGTGCCTCCCTCCCTCCCACCCTCCCTATCCCACCCCTCTAGGTGGTCACAAAGCACCGAGCTATCTCCCTGTGCTGTGCAGCTGCTTCCCACTAGCTAGCTATTTTACATTTGGTAGTGTATATATGTCCATGCCACTCTCTCAACTTGTCACAGCTTACATTTCCCCCTCCCCATATCCTCAAGTCCATTCTCCAGTAGGTCTGAGTCTTTATTCCCGTCTTACCCCTAGGTTCTTCATGACAATTTTTTTCTTAGATTCCATATATATATGTTAGCATATGGTATTTGTCTTTCTCTTTCTGACTTACTTCACTCTGTATGACAGACTCTAGGTCCATCCACCTCACTACAAATAACTCAATTTCGTTTCTTTTTATGGCTGAGTAATATTCCATTATAGATATGTGCCACATCTTCTTTATCCATTCATCTGATGATGGACACTTAGGTTGCTTCCATCTCCTGGCTATTGTAAATAGAGCTGCAATGAACATTGTGGTACATGACTCTTTTTGAATTATGGTTTTCTCAGGGTATATGCCCAGTAGTGGGATTTCTGGGTCATATGGTAGTTCTATTTTTAGTTTTTTAAGGAACCTCCATACTGTTCTCCATAGTGGCTGTACCAGTTCAGATTACCACCAGCAGCACAAGAGTGTTCCCTTTTCTCCACATCCTCTCCAGCATTTATTCTTTCTAGATTTTTTGATGATGGCCATTCTGACCAGTGTGAGATGACATCTCATTGTAGTTTTGATTTGCATTTCTCTAATGATTAATGATGTTGAGCATTCTTTCATGTGTCTGTTGGCAATCTGTATATCTTCTTTGGAGAAATGTCTGTTTAGGTCTTCTGCCCATTTTTGGATTGGGTTGTTTGTTTTTTTGTTATTGAGCTAATTGAGCTGCTTGTAAATTTTGGAGATTAATCCTTTGTCAGTTGCTTCATTTGCAAATATTTTCTCCCATTCTGAGGGTTGTCTTTTGGTCTTGTTTATGGTTTCCTTTGCTGTGCAAAAGCTTTGAAGTTTCATTAGGTCCCATTTGTTTATTTTTGTTTTTATTTCCATTTCTCTAGGAGGTGGGTCAAAAAGGATCTTGCTGTGATTTATGTCCTAGAGTGTTCTGCCTATGTTTTTTTCTAAGAGTTTGATAGTGTCTGGCCTTACATTTAGGTCTTTAATCCATTTTGAGTTAATTTTTGTGTAAGGTGTTAGGGAGTGTTCTAATCTCATACTTTTACATGTACCTGTCCGGTTTTCCCAGCACCACTTACTGAAGAGGCTGTCCTTTCTCCACTGTACATTCCTGCCTCCTTTATCAAAGATAAGGTGACCATATGTGCATGGGTTACTCTCTGGGCTTTCTATCCTGTTCCATTCATCTATATTTCTGTTTTTGTGCCAGTACCATACTGTCTTGATTACTGTAGCTTTGTCGTATAGTCTGAAGTCAGGGAGCCTGATTCCTCCAGCTCCACTTTTCGTTCTCAAGATTGCTTTGGCTATTCGGGGACTTTTGTGTTTCCATACAAATTGTGAAATTTTTTGTTCTAGTTCTGTGAAAAATGCCATTGATAGTTTGATAGGAATTGCACTGAATCTGTAGATTGCTTTGGGTAGTAGAGTCATTTTCACAATGTTATTCTTCCAATCCAAGAACATGGTATATCTCTCCATCTATTTGTATCATCTTTAATTTCTTTCATCAGTGTCTTATAATTTTCTGCATACAGGTCTTTTGTCTCATTAGGTAGGTTTATTCCTAGATATTTTATTCTTTTTGTTGCAATGGTAAATGGGAGTGTTTTCTTGATTTCACTTTCAGATTTTTCATCACTAGTGTATAGGAATGCAAAAGATTTCTGT
The DNA here is from genome assembly GCF_003676395.1 of Aethalodelphis obliquidens. NCBI lineage: Eukaryota > Metazoa > Chordata > Mammalia > Artiodactyla > Delphinidae > Aethalodelphis > Aethalodelphis obliquidens. Next base: position 20,230,909 of record NW_020837969.1, on the reverse strand, counting down.
GCATTAATTTTGTATCCTGCTACTTTACCAAATTCATTGATTAGCTTTAATAGTTTTCTGGTGGCATCTTTAGGATTCTCTATGTATAGTATTATGTCATCTGCACTCAGTGACAGCTTTACTTCTTCTTTTCTGATTTGGATTCCTTGTATTTCCTTTTCTTCTCTGATTGCTGTGGCTAAAACTTCTAAAACTATGTTGAATAATAGTGGTGAGAGTGGGCAACCTTGTCTTGTTCCTGATCTTAGTGGAAATGGTTTCAGTTTTTCACCATTGAGGACGATGTTGGCAGTGGGTTTGTCATATATGGCCTTTATTATGTTGAGGAAAGTTCCATCTGTGCCTACTTTCTGCAGGGTTTTTATCATAAATGGTTGTTGAATTTTGTCGAGAGCTTTCTCTGCATCTATTGAGATGATCATTTGGTTTTTCTCCTTCAGTTTGTTAATACGGTGTATCACGTTGATTGATTTGCATATATTGAAGAATCCTTGCATTCCTGGAATAAACCCCACTTGATCATGGTATATGATCCTTTTAATGTGCTGTTGGATTCTGTTTGCTAGTATTTTGCTGAGGATTTTTGCATCTATGTTCATCAGTGATATTGGCCTGTAGTTTTCTTTCTTTGTGACATCTTTGTTTGGTTTTGGTATCAGGGTGATGGTGGCCTCGTGGAATGAGTTTGGGAGTATTCCTCCCTCTGCTATATTTTGGAAGAGTTTGAGAAGGATAGTTGTTAGCTATTTTCTAAATGTTGATAAAATACCCCTAGGTTGTTTGTTTTTTTAACATTGAGCTGCATGAGCTGTTTATATATTTTGGAGATTACTCCTTTGTCCATTGATTCGTTTGCAAATATTTTCTCCCATTCTGAGGGTTGTCTTTTCATCTTTTTTGTAGTTTCCTTTGCTTTGCAAAGGCTTTTAAGTATCATTAGGTCGCATTTGTTTATTTTTGTTTTTATTTCCATTACTCTAGGAGGTGGATCAAAAAAGATCTTGCTGTGATTTATGTCAGAGAGTTCTTCCTATATTTTCCTCTAAGAGTTTTATAGTGTCTGGTCTTACATTTAGGTCTCTAAATCATTTTGAGTTTATTTCTGTGTATGGTGTTAGGGAGTGTTCTAATTTCATTCTTTTACACATAGTTGTCCAGTTTCCCCAGCACCACTTATTGAAAAGACTGTCTTTTCTCCATTGTATATCCTTGTCTCCTTTATCATAGATTAGCTGACCATAGGTGCATGGGTTTACCTCTGGGCTTTCTATCATGTTCCATTGATCTATATTTCTGTTTTTGTGCCAGTACCATATTGTCTTGATTACTGTAGCTTTTCTGAAGTCAGGGAGTCTGATTCCTCCAGCTCCGTTTTTTTCCCCCTCAAGACTGCTTTGGCTATTTGGGGTCTTTTGTTTCTTCATACAAGCTTTAAAATGATTTTTTGTTTTAGTTCTATAAAAAATGCCATTGGTAATTTGATAGGGATTGCATTGAATCTGTGGATTGCTTTTGGTAGTATAGTCATTTTCACAATAATGATTCTTCCGATCCAAGAACATGTTATATCTCTCCGTCTGTTTGTATCATCTTTAGTTTCTTTCATCAGTGTCTTAGAGTTTTCTGCATACAGGTCTTTTGTCTCCCTAGGTAGGTTTATTCCTAGGTATTTTATTCTTTTTGTTGCAATGGTAAATGGGAGTGTTTCCTTAATTTCCCTTTCAGATTTTTCATCATTAGTTTATAGGAATGCAAGAGGTTTCTGTGCATTAATTTTGTATCCTGCAACTCTACCAAAGTGTTTGATTAGCTCTAGTTATTTTCTGGTGGTGTCTTTAGGATTCTCTATGTATAGTATCATGTCATTTGTAACCAGTGACAGTTTTACTTCTTCTTTTCCAATTTACATTCCTTTTATTTCTTTTTCTTCTCTGATTGCTGTGGCTAGGACTTCCAAAACTATGTTGAATAAGAGTGGCGTGGGAGGACAACCTTGTCTTGTTCCTGATCTTAGAGGAAATGCTTTCAGTTTTTCACCATTGAGAATGATGTTTGCTGTGGGTTTATCATATATGGCCTTTATTATGTTGAGAGAGGTTCCCTCTATGCCCACTTTCTGGAGAGTTTTTATCATAAATGGGTGTTGAATTTTGTCAACTTTTTTGCATCTATTGAGATGATCATATGGTTTTTATTATCAATTTGTAAATATGGTGTATCACGTTGATTGATTTGCATACATTGAAGAATCCTTGCATCCCTGGGATAAATTTCACTTGATCATGGAGTATGATCCTTTTCATGTGTTGTTGGGTTCTGTTTGCTAATATTTTGTTGAGGATTTTTGCATCTATATTCATCAGTGATATTGGTCTGTAATTTTTTTTTTTTGTAGTATCTTTGCCTGGTTTTGGTATCAGGGTGATGGTGGCCTCATAGAATGAGTTTGGGAGTGTTCCTTCCTCTGCAATTTTTTGGAAGAGTTTGAGGAGGATGGGTGTTAGCTCTTCTCTAAATGTTTGATAGAATTCACCTGTGAAGCCGCCTGGTCCTGGGCTTTTGTTTGTTGCAAGATTTTTAATCACAGTTTCAGTTTCATTACTTGTGATTGGTCTGTTCATATTTTCTATTTCTTCCTGGTTCAGTCTTGGAAGGTTATACCGTTCTAAGAATTTGTCCATTTCTTCCAGCTTGTCCATTTTATTGGCACAGAGTTGCCTGTAGTAGTCTCTTAGGATGCTTTGTATTTCTGTGGAGTCTGTTGTAACTTCTCCTTTTTCATTTCTAATTTTATTGATTTGAGTCCTCTCCCTCTTTTTCCTGATGAGCCTGGCTAATGATATATCAATTTTGTTTATCTTCTCAAAGAACCAGCTTTTAGTTTTACTGATCTTTGCTATTGTTTTCTTTGTTTCCATTTCATTATTTCTGCTCTTTATGATTTCTCTCCTTCTACTCACTTTGGGTTTTGTTTTTTCTTCTTTCTCTAGTTCCTTTAGGTGTAAGATTAGATTGTTTATTTGAGATGTTTCTTGTTTCTTGAGGTAGGCTTGTATTGCTATAAACTTCCCTCTTAGAACTGCTTTTGCTGCATACCATAGGTTTTGGATCGTTGTGTTTTCCTTGTCATTTGTCTCTAGATATTTTTTGATTTCCTCTTTGATTTCACTGATCTCTTGGTTATTTAGTAACATGTTGTTTAGCCTCCATGTGTTTGTGTTTTTTCATTTTTTCCCTGTAATTGATTTCTAATTTCATAGTGTTGTATTCAGAAAAGATGCCTGATATGATTTCAGTTTTCTTTAATTTACTGAGGCTTGATTTGTTACTGAAGATGTGATCTATCCTGGAGAATGTTCCGTGCTCACTTGAGAAGAAAGTGTAATCTGCTGTTTTTGTATGGAATGTCGTATAAATATCAATTAAATCTATCCGGTCTACTGTATCATTTAAATCTTTTGTTTCCTTATTAATTTTCTGTTTGGATGATCTGTTCATTGGTGTAAGTGAGGTGTTAAAGTCCCCCACTATTATTGTGTTACTGTTGATTTCCTCTTTTATAGCTGTTAGCAGTTGCCTTATGTATTGAGGTGCCCCTAATTTGGGTGCATATATACTTAAAATTGTTATATTTTCTTCTTGGATTGATCCCTTGATCATTATGTAGTGTCCTTCCTTGTCTCTTGTATCATTCTTTATTTTAAAGTCTATTTTATCTGATATGAGTATTGCTACTCCAGCTTTCTTTTGATTTCCATTTGCATGCAATATCTTTTTCCATCCCCTCACTTTCATTGTGTATGTGTCCCTAGGTCTGAAGTGGATCTCTTGTGGAGAGCATATATATGGGTCTTGTTTTTGTATCCATTCAGCGAGCCTGTGTATTTGGGTTGGTGCATTTAATCCATTCACATTTAAGGTAGTTATTGATATGTATGCTCCTGTTACCATTTTCTTAATTGTTTTGGGTTTGTTTTTGTACCTTTTCTTCTCTTGTTTTTCCCACTTAGAGAAGTTCCTTTAGCATTAGTTGTAGAGCTGGTTTGGTGGTGCTGAATTCTCTTAACTTTTGCTTGTCTGTAACGCTTTTGATTTCCCCATCGAATCTGAATGAGATCCTTGCTGGGTAGAGTAATCTTGGTTGTGGGTTCTTCCCTGTCATCATTTTAAATATGTCATGCCACTCCCTTCTGGTTTGTAGAGTTTCTGCTGAGAAATCAGCTGTTAAACTTATGGGAGTTCCCTTGTATGTCATTTGTTGTTTTTCCCTTGCTGCTTTCAGTAATTTTTCTCTGTCTTTAATTTTTGCCCATCTGATTACTGTGTGTCTCGTCATGTTTTTCCTTGGGTTAATCCTCTATGGGACTCTGCGTTTCCTGGACTTGGGTGGCTATTTCCTTTCCCATATTAGGGGAGTTTTCAACTATAATCTCTTCAAATATTTTCTCAGGCCCTTTCTCTCGCTCTTCTTCTGGGATGACGCATGTAATGCGAATGTTGTTGCGTTTAATGTCCCAGAGGTCCCTTAGGCTACCTTCATTTCTTTTCATTCTTTTTTCTTTATTCTGTTCTGCAGCAGTGAATTCCACCATTCTGTCTTCCAGGTCACTTATCTGTTCTTCTGCCTCAGTTATTCTGCTATTGCTTCCTTCTAGTGTATTCTTCATTTCAGTTATTGTATTGTTCATCTCTGTTTGTTTGTTCTTTTATTCTTCTAGGTCTTTTTTAAACATTTCTTGCATCTTCTCGTTCTTTGCCTCCATTCTTTTTCAGTGGTCCTGGATCATCTTCATTATCATTATTCTGAATTCTTTTTCTGGAAAGTTTCCTATCTCCACATTATTTAGTTGTTTTTCTGGGGTTTTATCTTGTTCCTTCATCTGGTACATAGCCCTCTGCCTTTTCATCTTGTCTGTCTTTCTGTGAATGTGTTTTTTGTTCCACAGGCTGCAGGATTGTAATTCTTCTTGCTTCTGCTGTCTGCCCTCTGGTGGATGAGGCTATCTAAGAGGCTTGTGCAAGTTTCCTGATGGGAGGGACTGGTGGTGGGTAGAGCTGGCTGTTCCTCTGGTGGGCAGAGCTCAGTAAAACTTTAATCCGCTGGCTTCCTCCCTGTTGGTTCTTTGGCCTGTAGCGACCCAATGCTGGAGCCTACCCAGCTCTTTGGTGGGGCTAATGGCGGACTCTGGGAGGGCTCACGCCAAGGAGTACTTCCCAGAACTTGTGCTGCCAGTATCCTTGTCCCCGCAGTGAGACACAGCTACCCCCAGCCTCTGCAGGAGACCCTTCAACACTAGCAGGTAGGTCTGGTTCAGTCTCCTCTGGGGTCACTGCTCCTTCCCCTGGGTCCTGATGCGCACACTACTTTGTGTGTGCCCTCCAAGAGTGGATTCTCTGTTTCTCCCAGTCCTGTTGAAGTCCTGCAGTCAAATCTTGCTAGCCTTCAAAGTCTGATTCTCTAGGAATTCCTCCTCCCATTGCCTGTCCCCCAGGTTGTGAAGCCTGATGTGGGGCTCAGAACCTTCACTCCACTGGGTGGACTTCTGTGGTATAAGTGTTTTCCAGTTTGTGACTCACCCACCCAGCAGTTATGGATGTGATATTATTGTGATTGTGCCCCTCCTACTGTCTCATTGTGGCTTCTCCTTTGTCTTTGGATGCGGGGTATCTTTTTTGGTTAGTTCCAGTGTCTTCCTGTCGATGATTGTTCAGCAGTTAGTTGTGATTCCAGTGCTCTCGCAAGAGGGAGTGAGAGCATGTCCTTGTACTCAGCCATCTTGAACCAATCTTCCATATCTTTAGTTTTCTGTCCCTTTTTAATGAATTCTGTGGATTTTTTCAAGTTTTTCTTTTAATTCGCCTATTAATTTTTCTCTTGTCATTGTGTTGTTTTCTGCTTCCACGTGTATTTTCCCCTAATTTTTATTACAAACTATAGGTCTGGGGAACCCCAAAGCTCTCCCAAATTATTTGAGTAGACCCTATATAATCACAAGGTTCCTTATAATCACACGATTGCCTCTTAGATTAGTCAGGGAGAGGGAGGTTGTGCTGTAGCAAACCCCTCTTGCTAAACCTGTTTAAATAATATATGTCAAATAGAATAGTCCATGACTGGGCTCAAGAAACAATCCATCTCTACAAGAGTCTCAGTTGGATTTTCAGACTTGTTCTCATTGCCTTTTTTGACAATCTAATTCCCTCACTTTGGGGCTTTTTACAAGAACTAATATAACCATTTTATTTCTGGTACCTACCTGTGTTGCAGTTAGCCCATGCATCCTATCTTGAGCTTTAAATTCAGTTGCACAGCCATTGTCATGTCTTAATTAGACAACTTATCCTGCAGCATGGGAGCAGAAGGGACTAACTCCAGGCAAAAACAGACGTGTTATCCGGGCAACCTCCTCAGTAGTAAAATTTCGGCAGTGGTAAAGATGTGGGTATCTTGGACTAATGTCCTCCCTTCTGACTTTGGCTTCAGATAGAAGAGGGGAACTGGAAAAAGAAAAGGTTAAAAATATCCCATGACTGCTCTTAGCAGGAAGCTGGCCTGGCTCTAACACCTAGGATGTAGTGTTCTCTTGCCAGACATAAACAATTTCACAGAACACCCATGTCAGACAAGGTTATTCTAACCATGATAAAGCAAGGCAAAACCAAGACAACTCTGTAACCAACTCTGAGCACAGGGGGGAAAAAAAGAACCCTGTGTAAACCATGATCATACCCAAACATCCCCTTCACTCTGCTAGCTATGTAACTGCTGCTTCTTTATCAACTATAGCTGTCCTCCATTCTTCTTGCCTTCTAAATAAAAAAGTATTGAGAGAATCATAGAATTGCCCCCTGCTTACTGAGGATACCCAGTCAAGAGCAAAACCTGCTTGCTTACTTGAAACCTCCCCCAAATTACATCAGTCCAAATCCTATGAACAAGTCTCTTCTAAACCCCTGTACTGACATTCCTACAGTTCTCCATTGTGCTGTGGTCTCCTTTGTTACAACGAGTACCCCAAACCCCAACTTCATGTGACTGCGGTTGTTCCCAGTCATCTTTGACTCGATGACACTAAAATAACAATGTCAAAATTTCAAGGACATCAAAGAACAGAGGTTTAATTTTCATTTATGTTACATGTTTATTGCAAATTGATAGGGAAGTTCTACTTCATGTTGCCCTCAATCTGGACAAGACGATAAATCTCCCAGTATCTTGGACGTCAGTGGTTGATGTGGAAGAACGAAAGGGGATGTACTGAATTGTGCATTTGCCTGTAAAGCTCCTGCCGAAAATCATATCCATTCACTTCCACACACATTTCATTGGCTAACTGACTTACTTAGAATAAGGAAAAGATCATCTTAATAGAGAACAATCATTTATTAATTTAAACATCTGCTTTAGAATGATTAGGATTTCTCCAGGAAACAAACTCTGAGAAGCAGACTTGTGAGCAGGAGTTTACTGAGGAGTCCTTTCAAATATATACCCTAAGTAAGTGCAAGAATCAGGACGGGGCAGAGGGAGCAGCTGAATTGCAATGTAGCTGTGAAAGACTGCACAGCTACTCCTCTGGGAAGATCTGGAGGTGGGATGCCCACTCCGAATTGAGTCAAGGGTCCAGGTTTTGTAGTGCGATATTCAGCAGTCATAAATGATGAGTTGGCACCCCTTGGCCGAAATCATTCCTGGAGAGGGAATTAACTGTTTGCCATCAGCCAATACGCCAGCAGCTGAGGAAATAATTGGTTTAGTTCTAAAGGTGGCATCTGGGGGGGTGCACCCTAGCTTCCACTACTTCCCAACCCTTTTTTCACTCATATAGTGAGTTCATCTTATCTGGGAACAGCTCTTTGGGATAATGGTTGGTCTCTTCCTTTGGGGAAACTAAGAAGAGAAGGTTAGTAAGACAAACTACAATCACTGCTCCAGCTGCTCTCCAGGGTCGGTGTCTTACTGAGGTCCCAGAATGGATTCCAGTTGCTAGAAGTTTGGGCGTTTGGCAGTGGCACTGGTAGTAGCCTTGGTGAGCAAGCTGGTACTGTTGAGCCCATGCCTAGCCTCCAGCTGCATCACTACACTGTGGCCACCCCGTTTAAGAGCGATTTGCCAGCACTGGCCATGACTGATGACAGAGGCTGGCTGCCATCAGCTGGCCGAGTCATGTTGTCTGTTGAATTACTAAATGCTTCTTTTGTGGTGGATGCTCACTGGTGAGTGTTCACATGCAATAACAGGACCTTCACCCTCTGTGCTTACCTTTATGAATCTATTTACCTGTCAGTTGTGCAGTTCATATAGTTCTGTCTTGTCACAGACTAGGGTTGAAAGGAATGGAGAATATATTGGAAGGGGCAAATGAAAGACATCCAGCACAATTCATCCCTTTTTCTTTTGGCATCCACTTTTAACATTTCTCCAGAGAAAAACGTATGTCCTTAATACAAAGGACACACAAAGTTCTAAAAGTTACATGGAATGTGAAATACTAGCTACTACCAGAAATAGGAAAGAAAAGAAAAAATGACCATGAACTGTCATCCTCATTTCATTACTGGTCATGAGGTCTAAGTTGGAAATCACAGGTGCTTTCTTCTACCATAATTTATGTGCCCCTAACCTTTGACTACACCCCACTGAAAGACATTATTTATCTGGTGGAGTTACCCAGTTCTTACGCCTACAGGATCTGAGTCTTGGTTATCCTCCTGCACTTTCCCACTGACCTGAACTGTTGATCAAGGCAGTCCTGAGGGGAGCCTCCATGAATCGTGAATCACTTGTGTTCCTGAGATTGTCTGTCTCTTCTCCACTGTGTTGTAGCAGGACATTTTTTCCTTGGAAATCAGGATCAGCTACTTCAGGTAACAATTATCCCCTCTCTGCCTGTGAGAACAAAAGAAATATGAGTGAACATAAACTATCAGAGTGCAGTCTCACCTTCTGATTTAGTGAAATCATGATGATGTGTCCTGGTGGAAGTATTCCTTTTGTGAGTACCGAAATCTAAATACCCAGAGAGCCCATACTAATGGAGACGGGGAGCTAAAATCCCTCCAATGGGTAATGATTTTAATAGTGAGAGAAATCACTCCCAGTTCTACTTGTTGGCTCTTAAACACACGTATCCCATCTATGGCAGATCTGTGCACCATGTATTGCCCACTGATTTGAGGCTTATAGTAGTACATCTTTTTGATTGATATCCCAATCTCGTGGACTGTTGAATATGCTTTCAACCATGTTATGGTGATGAAAGATGTGCTAAGACCTATGAATTCTCTGTGCCATCTTTGCATTGCTATAACATACGTCTCTTGATCAAAGGGTATTTTGTGTGGAATACCATGGCAATTGATAAGGCATTCTGTAATCCCATATATGGTAGTACTAGAAGAGGAATTATGGATAGAGATGAATATGTTTCTGAATATATGTCTGCTTCTATGTGTATGTACAGGGTGAGGTGGAATAGCTCCCTCTTGTTTTGTGGAAATTTGCATTATTGTCACAAATATCGGCTCTTTTCCTCATAAGAGGATTATATTCCAGTGCTCTTTGCTTTTGTGATTTTTCCATTTGCCTTGTAAATGGTATATGGAGTATGTTTTCCTGCTCCCATTGCTGAGGTTAATCTTGTGAATTGTTTTGGTCAAAAGAAAATGAGTGGATGTGATTTATGGCATTTGCCCACAGAGAATAGAGACTTTTAGTGAATTATGTCATTGATTTGTTTCAGCCTCTTCTGATTTTGCCCTCTGTCACAGTAGCAGGATATTCCAAATTGGAGTTGTTCCTTCACCATGGGTCCCAGATTAGAACAATGAGATAGAAGGCAAATGGAGCAGACCCACAGCCAACACAAGTAACACAAACAAGAAATAGTTTTTGCTGCTATTACTAGTATTTTAAGCCCCTGGTAGGTTGAGATTGATTTTTACTGTAACAGAATCTATCTAATACACATGATATAAGGGATCAAAGCTAATCATTGTGTCACCGGGTGGCCAGTTAGTACCCCCAGGGAATGAAACTTCATTGGGAGTGAAACACTGGCATTTACTTTGGCAGGTTGAGCATAATAGCAGTAGCCAAATAAACCTGGGAGAGGAAATAGCTCTTGTTCAATCCATGCATAGCCCTCATCCCACTGACAATATCCACTTTGTAAATAGGCCCCTTGAGAAAGCACCTGGATGGCTGACAGTCACAGGGAAGTTCACAGGCTCGTATCATTCATAGTGCAGTCCACTGGTAGGCAGTTATAGGCGTCAGAAATATTTTTACACTCTTTGCTTGTTTCGAGAGGTCCACACCTCAGCTCCAAATTTCTTGTTGCTAGTCTTCTAATTTTGTTCTTTCCAAGTCCCTCATTAGCCAGCTGACCCATTAGCCATTGCCCGTGAATCAGCACAGATCTGTATGCCCTTATCTCTCCTTGTATATGAAGTGATGTTCCTCCACACTGCAGAGGTCTGCGGACTAGAGGGACATCCCTGCTCTGTGGCCTTCTAAGTACATTCCTAATGGGATCATAATGCAGCAACTGTCCAGTTCTGATGATTTCTTGAATATGATGCATATTACTCTAAGCAAATCCATACATTTCTTTCTTTGTCAAATGGTCATAAACAGGGTGATAAAAGATTGCGGTTTGCTCAGGACACTCTTGACTTATACCCGCTGTCCCATCTTAATTATTAATAGTGCCACTTTTTGCTCTTAAAAGTATCCTCGTTTGGTTGTTAGCTGCGTATGGTCACATAAATCATAGATGTCGTTTAAGAGAGAGAGGTGGTAAAGCAGTGAAATCATGTGCAGCTGAGCCTAATTCTTCTGCAGCTTGTCTGTATGTACATTCCAGACCTGTTCAGGTCCAGTCTCGTAAATTCCTTTTCCATTACACAGTGGTGTACTAATCAATTTTATGATTCAGTAGGTCAGCCACATCCTGTTAGTGATGTGCAGATAGGGATGCATGATTACTTGTGATCCCATGGTCCAATATTTTGTTTCTACAAGCAACCAGTACCAGATCACAGGGTGCTTTTTGAATGGAGAGTTAGTTACTGAAAAGGCCAGGACTTACTCTCAAACTGTAGGGATCTGTGCTGATTCTCCTGTTGAGGCTTTCCAAGGGCTCCTTAGAGCATCTCTGTCTGCGATAAACACGTCTGACACTATCAGCTCTGATGATTGAATCTAAATTGCAGGGCATCTTTTCCCCACTGCAAAGTCCTTTATGGGTTATCCAGTAATGGGTTAGAGAAGCACACATAAATATGATAGTTGCCATCTCAAAATCCAGAGAGTCCCAACAACCATTGAGCTTCTTTCTCATCGTGGGCAGTGTAAGGTGTAGCAACTTGCTTTCACTTTAAAGAGGATATTCTGAGGTATTCTCTATGCTGAGGAAACACCATGGAAACTTCCCTGAGGTGGCGAATCCCTGAAATTTTGCAAGATTTAGCGGTATCTTACTATAGCATTTTGAAGGCTAATTAATTTCTCACCATCAGATTCAATTAGAATACTGTCATCAATATAGAATAAGAGTAATGAGATACCGGCATACGCAAGAGATCTTTCAACTTTATTATGACATAGCCCTAAGTCAGAGGAGTAAGGGTATACAGATGTCATTGCTGGTGAAGGTAAAAATGCTTCAGGTTAATTTTTTTAATAGGAATGGGAATGCACCCAAGAGACTGTTGATTGACCATAGTAAAGGCACTGACTTCAGCAACTGAACTGTGATTGTCATCACCACTGATTAATTTTGTGATAATCTGTAGTTTTTCTCTATGAGCTCATTCTCTTTTTCACTGGTTAACAGGCAATTAATGAGGATGTGGTAGGAATTGCTATCCCTACATATTTCAAATATGTGTAGTTGGTATTAGTCTCTGCAAATGTCCCAGATTGACTTGGCTTTTTATTTACCCTAGTGGGAATATCCAAGGGCTTTCACTTGGCCTTTTCTGTCATAATAACCTTCACTGTACAGATCATAGAACCTGTGTAATTATTCTGCCAGTACCTAAGTATATCTATCCCCACTAAATGGCCAGACGTTGGAAAATAATCAGAAGATGTGTCTGCCATAAGTTCCCTACCGCACTTGAATCAGGTTTCTCCACTAGCCCTAGAATTTTCCACTTTAATACAAAAAACATTTCTAGGCCACCAATCTGTTTCACTCCTGGTGACTTCATGATCAGTTAACCATTGGCACAAACCTCTGTCTCTCAAAAATAAGATTATCACCCAACTCAGTGGCTTCTTATTCTCGATGCACTCACATGATCTATGACAAATCAACTGTGCCACCTGCTCTGTGCACCTCTAGTATCCTGTTATCCCTGTTGAGATGATGGAGTCCAATTTTATTGCAGAATCCCTCATTGTTAGCTGTGGCTTACTGGAAACAACCACTACAGAGCTTTACATGGTGGTGCCCCTCTCACCAATACGTTTCTTAACAGTTTAACAAATGGAATCTCCTTTGGGCAACTGTAGAGAAGATTTTTATAGGTAGGTGAGCATTTTATACATAACAGAATCAATCTAACATTCACTCTAAACTGATGAGGTTCTGGTATTTGATCCCTAATGACTGTAGGCTACTGTTGAGTTCAACTGTCAGTTAGCCAAGATATTAAGAGAGGATGGCAAGGTAGGTTCAGGGGAATTTGGAAGTTTAAAGATCTGCTACTAACACCATTCCCAGGCACTCAATTCAATACTGTAAATCTATCAATAGATTCATCCCAGTCAATGTTCGTATTTTATCCTTTCTGGCTTAATACCTAGGGTCCACTCATAAAGTGTTTCCCAAACTGCTGCCAATGGAAATCAGTGACATCCTATAACATATTTAGAGTATAAACTACCTCCTCTTGAGGCATGCCATGAACTTCCCAGTCTAGTGTATGAATATCTAACTTTTCATGGACTTGAAGGCAAAAGGGTGAGGTGGGGGTGTGCCCTGAGATGACTCAGCAACCTGTTCTGAGGAAACAGCATGAGAACCATTTTAACCTATAATGTATTAATAGAAAACATACAGTGTATTAATAGAAAATTTGAGGCATAGTAAGACCAAGAGATCAGGAAATGACTGCCACTGAAAAGATAGTTTATTACTCATCGTTCCAGTAGGAGGGGGCATGCTGTGCCATGGTGGTCCATATGGGGAAGACCCAGGGTCAGTTAGGAGGCAGAGGGAGAGAGGGAACTGTGGGCAAGAGCTGTTGCTGTGGTTTCTGTGGGGGAGAAAAAAGGGTAAGGAAGGATGAGCAGGCTTAGGATTGGCTAGTTGGAATAACTTCAGTGGGCTCTGGGGCATAGGGACTATCTTTAGTTTTCTGATACCTGGACCTGGAGTATGTTACAGACCAGGGTCCTTAATCAATAGAAATTGATCAGAGGCCAGACAAGAAATTCAGGCAAGGCTTTATTGGGGCCCCTGCTGCAGCAGGGGGAGTGAGAACAAGCAACAGGTTCCCTTGCTCGCTCGCTCCCTGAGGGGCCGCGAGCTGGTTCCTTACATGGGGGGAGGGGAGGGGTGTGTCCAGGGGTCTGGCCGGAGGGGGGTCTTGGGTGGTCTGCTCACCCCTTGGTGGCGGCCTGTGCAGGGGCACGCGCAGTGCCCTGCTTCTGCTCCCAGCTCCTCAGAAGTGACAGCTGGGGTTTTTGGTCTTTTTGTATCTTCTGTCCAGCATTTGCCCCAATCGCTCATGCACGCAGTTCTTTTTAGTCCCTTATAGTTTCTTTGTATTTCGTAGCTTGAGGAGAGGTTTGTCCAGGTGCAAGCATTGCTGCACTGCAGCAAAGGGTCCCAGGTCCCAGGCCTCTCAATTAGGGAAGGTGGATAGCGGCCCAGGGTGCAAGAGCCCAGTAAAGGAGATGGTTAGTGGTGTGGCCTTTGGGTCAGTTGGTTTGTGTTTGAAAAGCACACTCCTGTTGGAGTTGTTTATTGTTTCTAAGAACTGGCTAGCCCTGAGAGGGCAGTCACTCCAGGGTCAGCAAGATGCCAGATGTCAAGGCATCAGGATACAGAAAATAATAGGATGACCATCACATTTTTTTTTTTCCTCCAGAGGGATGCTGGTTCCTTTGTGTGTGTGTATTGGGTTGTTGTGCAATGGAGGGGGGGATATGTCTGCTGGCAAAGTGGATTCAGGGCAATTTAGCTGTTCAGCTGTTTCTAATGTATTAGAAAATATATTTTCCCAATATTTGATATTTAAATGGTGCTGTAATTTAACAGCTTTTAGTGTATATTTGCTGCAGCTATAGGAGATGAGAGCCTCTTCACAATGGCCCTAAAGATTTTCTGATTTGTTTTCTCAGTGTGTTCTTAGTTGGACGTTCAAGGACTTCAGTTTTTCCTTTGCACTATTTATGCTTTCTAGGCTAGTGAGAGAAAGCCAACTGACTCCACAGTCTTTATAGTCATGATTGTTACCATAGTTACCAAGTACGTTAGCCACTTGACCTCCATCCGCACAACATCCCTCATCCCAAGCTACCAGTGGGGATAATTTGAGTTATCATGAGACCACCACATGCTACAGAATTAGTATTGGTCCATTACCCCCCAGCAAAGAGATTATTTCTTCTCTTCTCAAACATATAAGCTCAATCATGGAATCTTATTTTGATACTATTCTACAACCCTAAATGATGGAAAACCCAGTTTCCTAAAGCTACTCCAAAAGCCAATTACTCTGTTAGTCAATGTCCCAGCTGGAAAAAGATGGAACATTCACAGTGGGTAACTAAGGAAAGTTTAATAAATGGATGTTGTACCAAAGTGTGGGCAGCGTATAAAGAAACCGTCAAGGGATATTGCAGTACCCTGAAGCTAAGCAAAAGTGGCTAGCCTCCAATATCACTAACTAAAATGGCAAGCAGGGAAAGCCGTTATCTAGACCCAGGGTGGGTAGACGCATTGCGTGGACCCTCTGACAAAACTGGTCTCCCTATTGGAGTAACGCAGCTGTCTGACAGTGACCCTGAAGCAAGGGAGTCTGTAAAATAAAAACAGACCTCAATTTCTTTTTCTCCTCTCATTTTCTGCCAGAACTTCCCAGTGGTTTAACTCAAACAGAAGCCTCAGAAGGTAAGAGCACGAAGATACAGTTCACATAGGTCAGCTTCCAGTGATCCAGGAAGAAAAGTCTAGAGGGTGGATCTGGCAGGGCAAACACAAAATAGCCAGGCCAGGAACCCGCGCAAGGGGAGAAGAGCTAGAGCTAGTTCTAACATCTTGATCTTTTTCTTCTAAGCCCCTAATGGGTTTCTTCCTCTTTCTGTAGATGCGTTGGTGTTAAACATTAGTTGTTGACTTGGTTCTTTTCTATCTAAGTCAGTCAGTTCTTCTTCCATCCCTAAGCATGTTCCAGGTCAGACGGCAGGTGTTTTTTCGAAGGTTAGGAATGAACATTTTCCTCTCTCTCCTACTTTTCTGTATAAGATACGTAATGATCTGCATTTCTAAAACAATAGTAATATGCAAGAAGCATTCCTCCCTTAACATAAATGCTTCATTTTGACCTAAATATATGAAGATGAAAAAGGAAAAATGTAATCAGGTTGAAAGGTTACAGAGGCATTTTCTGCCCAGAAAATAATTTCATATTCTGCGATCAGATGCAGGCTTTATATCTTCTTAGCTTTATTGACTAGGTAATTAAAAACATTTCTGAGTCTCAGTTTCTCCATAATTAAAATGAGGGCTATAATACCTAACCTGAACAAAAATTGTTATTATTAGAGATAAAATAGATAATGCTCCTGGCACAGTTTCTGGTACATATTAGGCACTGAGTAATTGGAAAGGATTATTAATAGTATCACACATAGAAGTAAAAGAGAAAATATTGATTTAGGTGTCTAAAAGATGAATGAAAATCCTTGAAGAAATTTAGAAATTCTCAAAATAGCTTTGATAACTCTTAGAATCCTAACAAAATAGATTTATTTGTACACCTGCATTCTGATTGGAAATGTGTAGCCACCAGCCATGTGTGTGTACTGAGACACAGCTCTTTTCTTTTTAAAAATTAGAAGCATCCCCACATCATCCACACAAATTTCCATAAAGGAATTAAACCCCTGTGAGCCAAACAGTTGAGAAATGTGTGTGGTCCAATATATCGGCCACTTTGGGCCTTAACAAAGTGGATTGAAGAAAGAAAAAACCCAATGATTAATGGGAAGCGAAGATACAGGCTGGACTGCATTTATTACAAAGCAGGGATAACCATTAGATTAAAGCCGTTTACATTTTGAATTTCAGCAGTCCCTAAAATCAGCTTATATGCAAAGCTGCTTATGCTAAAATGAGCTTAATTTCTGGTTGTAAACAGTTCTGCTGAACATAAAATTTCAGGCTTCGTGAGGATCCCTTGTTCAATTCAGATTAGCTTAGGAAAATCTTTAGTTATAATTAAAACCTTATATGGTGAATTTATTCCTTCAAACTTATACCAACAATTTTCTAGTGCATTTTTTCCTACTGGTATAATTTTTCCTCCAGCATACTAGAATGTTAAGGTAAGGAACTAGTTATTTAATGGGCAAAACGCATTCCTTCTGCTCTGGTATATATTTTTACTATTTGAAATGAGTACATTTATAATATTTCTCTGTTACTTTTATTTAGACTCATAATACAACTCATAACACCTCCTTCAAGAATTATAGGAAATGCTAATACTTTTGAAAATACATAGGAAAAATCACTTGCTAGTTTGGGCTCTCCATCATCCATTCTCCTTTATTTTTGGTAACACTTTCTGAATTGCTTCTCAGGCATTCACCCTGTCCCCATGCAGTCCATGTAACTCTATGGAAGCTGAACTTATCCTAAGATTCTTTCTTCCAAGGTAGTCACATCCCTTCAAGGTAGTCAGTTCATGGTTTTTTGTTGGAGATGGATTCATGGTTCCATTAAAGTCAGTGAGATATGAGTATATATTCTTGAGATAGGCTTCTTGGGAACAAGCATTTGTGAATTTTCAACAAACGTTATTGGGAGAGAATCATTTCATTAGCTGGAATTAAATGAGGATGTCTGTAGCTTTGGAAGCTGCTGGCAGCCTTTCTGTGACTGTGAGGGTTTTTAGCCTTCGCATGAAGCAGATATAATAGAAGACAGAGAAGTTGAACACACTGCAGTCTTTGAAGATATTCAGGCTTGACTGAAGCCTTCCCAACTTGTGGACATATTCCAGTTTTAGGTATATGTACTGAAAATTGCCACCATTTTTTAGCTCGTATATGTATACCATTTTATTATTTAGGTCTATTGGTTGCAATGGAGAAATCTCTAACATAAGTATTTATCCATTTTAATACCCTGTTGTATTTTTTTTTTCCAGTACGCAGGCCTCTCACTGCTGTGGCCTCTCCCATTGCAGAGCACAGGCTCCGGACGCACAGGCTCAGCGGCCATGGCTCACGGGCCCAGCCGCTCCGCGGCATGTGGGATCTTTCCGGACTGGGGCACGAACCCGTGTCGTCTGCATCGGCAGGGGGACTCTCAACCACTGCGCCACCAGGGAAGCCCTAATACCCTGTTTTACTTTGCATGTTCAATCACCATTTCTGTGAAGCTAGCTACAATGTGCCATTATGAAGGCTCCAAACATACTGCATCCCTTCTATGTGTATATGGAATTCGAAGCAAATTTTTTCCACTTTCAAAGTTTTCATAGAAAATTTTCTTGATTTGATTTAGATACATGAATGCATTTTTAGTTTCAAAATGGACTTTAACTGTGTTTTTGCTACTCTAATTAGAATTGGCAGCTAGCTTCAGCAAAAATGCAAATAATACTTGATTCATGCATATATACATATATAAAGTAACACGTAGTAATATGTAAAAGAATAATGTTTGGAAAATTATTTAAATTTGGAAAATTAAATTTATTTTTGGAAAATTATTTAAATTTTAAATTATTAAAATTTGGAAAATTATTTAAATTTATTTTTATTTGGGTAAGATCAGAAAGATTGTACAGATTTCTCATGTTATTGCAAGTCATTATTTAAATACATTTCATAAAGCTATAGCTGTCATAGATAGGGATTCCTCTGATGGATCTGGGCAAAGTGAATTGAAAACCTTCTGGAAAGAATTTACCATCCTAGGTGCCATTAGGAACATTTGTGGGAAGAGGTCAAAATGTAAATACTAACAGGAATTTGGAAGAAGTTGATTCCAACCCTCTTGAGAGGTTCAAGAATTCAGTGGAGAAAGTAACTGCAAATGTGGAAATTGCAAGAGAACTAGAATTAGAAGTGGAGCCTGAAGCTGTGACTGAATTGCTGCAATCTCATGATAAAACTTGAGTGGATGAGGAGCTTCTTATGGATGAGCAAAGAAAGTGCTTTCTGGAGAAGGAATCTACTCCTGGTGAGGATGCCGTGAAGACTGAAAATGACAACAAAGGATTTAGAATATTACATAA
The DNA here is from genome assembly GCF_003676395.1 of Aethalodelphis obliquidens. Classification (NCBI taxonomy): domain Eukaryota; kingdom Metazoa; phylum Chordata; class Mammalia; order Artiodactyla; family Delphinidae; genus Aethalodelphis; species Aethalodelphis obliquidens. The sequence continues at coordinate 20,212,420 of NW_020837969.1, read as the reverse complement.
ACTTTGTTAATAAAGCAGAAGCAGGGTTTGAGAAGACTGACTCCAATTTTGAAAGAAGTTCTGTGGGTAAAGTGCTGTAAAACAGCATTGCCTGCTACGGAGAAATTGCTCATGAAAGGCAGAGTCGATCGGTGTGATGAACCTCATCACTGTCTTATTATAAGAAATTGTCTCGGCCACCCCAGCCTTCAGCAGCCACCACCCTGATCAGTCAGCAGCATCAGCATCGAGGTAGGACCCTCCGTCAGCAGAAAGATTATGACTCGCTGAAGACTCAGATGATGCTTAGCATTTTTTAGCAATAAAGTATTTCAAAATTAAGGTATGCACATTTTTTAGGCATAGTGCTGTTGCACACTTAATAGACTCCAGTGTAGTGTACAGTATAGTGTGAACATAGTTTTTATATATACTGGGAAACCAAAAAAAAATTGTGTACCTGACTTTATTGTGATATTCTTACTTTATTGTAGTCTGGAACTACACCCACAGTATCTCCGAGGTACGCCTGTATGGAGGTATGCCGTACCCAAGGTATGTTTCTTCTGATAGCTAAGACGTAAGAGTCTTTGAGAAGTGAGAGTGTGTCCTGAAATATTTATTAAAAAGCACTGTTAAATTCCAAGTTGAAACTGCAAACACACACACAAATGAAACTCAAAAAGCTGCCAGGAACCATTGAAATATAGCAGTTACTGATGTTTGAGATAATGGTACCTTAAACGAGTTAACATGCAAATCAGACTACAGAATATTTTTCCCCATTGGAAGTAACTGTTTTCCCATTACTTTCACTTAAAAAGTCTTTAAAAACAACCTGTCAGAATATTGGATGTATTTTTCTCATTATTATTATTTTTTTAAAGAGTAGGCAGCTCTTTATTGATTAAAAGGCTGAAGCCAGGGAAGATTTTGAGCTGAGATGGAACATCCTCAGAGCCTTGCATAAGAAGATGAATCTGCCTGCAGTGAGGAGGGTGAGTTGCAGGGGGCTGAGACCCTTTGTTCCATCTTCTCTCTCTCCAGCTGTTTCCCTCTGTCTCCTCCTCATCTTCACAGGCTTCCCCACCCAACCACAGCTTCTCCCTCTCTCCCTTCCATCAATCTCCCTCTCCTTCCTTCAGTTTTCCTTCTCTGCACCCACTTTCCACGAACATCTCCTCATTACCTTTTAAATGGACAATTTCTGTCCAAACACAAGTGTTTACAAAGCCACTAATGAGCAAATTGTTAACTAAACAATAGGATGGGGATACACAGGGTTTGGTATGAAAGTTTCTGTAATTAGAAAGGACAGAGTTATGATTGTCTCCTTCCCTCTATTGTTTTCTTAGTGGATGTACATACATACAGTTGGCTTTCTGTATCCACAGGTTCTGCTTCTGTAGATTCAACCATCCATGGATCAAAAATATTTGGAAAAAATTCCAGGAAGTTCCAAAAAGCAAAACTTGAATTTGTGTTGTAACAATGGTTTACATAGTGTTTACATTGTATTTACAATGATTTATGTAGCATTTACATTTTGTTAGGTATTATCGGTAATCTAGAGATGATTTAAAGTATACTGGAGGATGTGTGTAGATTATATGCAAATATTATGCCATTTTTACAAGGGACTTGAGCATCCTAGGATTTTGGTCCTTAGATACCTAGGGATGGCTGTACCTACTGCTAGAATGCAATTTGAATCTTGGACAATTGGAGCAGTTGTCATCTATGGACGATAGGGTTAGAGTAATGATTTTTGTTATTATTTCGCAGAAACACAACCACCGCCTTAGATATATGATATATTGTAAATTCCTCTACTTCCGAAGTTACAGCTCTCAAACACCCGTTTTCTCTGAACGGAACATTCAAAATCTGAAAAGAAACACTTTTTTAACTTCCCCTTTGATTTTGATTATTTTCTTATTTTTGTTTTTTACTATTGTACATATAAAAACAGATTTAAGAGCTAATTTAGATATAGTCAACCAAGTGAAATATGAAACAATTTCACTGTTTTGACTGAACTAAATGAAGAGTTTGAGACTGACGTGGTAAGTTTAAGACGACAAAATGATTGTATACACTCGTAGACAGAGTGTTCTTCAGCTTTACAGTTAAGCTTTGATAGTCACATCAACATTGGCATTCCCACCATGGGCAGTGGCAACGCTACAGATTCTGTGAGTGACTTTGTGGGCTGTGCACATGGAAGCCAGAATAGTAAATAGGGTCGATGCTGTAGGATAACTGCAATTAAGAAACTGGTTTGTGAGTATACATGTTGTAACTTTCAGGGGGTCCCCCAAAGTGACTTCAGAACCCTTCAGAGTGGAGAATTTCATTTAATGATAACTCTGACTTATTAAAGACATACCATATTATAGCAGTATGAAAGGCTATGATGTCAGGATCACTGCCATAAGAGGTTCTTGTTTCTTTTCAGAAGAAAATTTGAAGGACTGCAGAGAAAACAAGCACAAGGAAGTCCTGGTCTGAGAAAATGGAGTCTTTTTCTTTAATTTGCAGGTAATTTAATCTGTAGTCATTTCTGTGTTATATTCCTGGTTTAACAAACTGTGTTCTCTATGCCAGAATACAAAATTATGTAACAGTTCCTTGGGACAGATGTAAAACCTCTAGACTTGTTTCCAAGGATGAAGACCTAAATCGAAGAGAACTTATATAGAGTCAGTGTGAGCCCTCAGCTGCATAGATGTTTAAATGAAAAAACCACTCTGAGTTAAACTGGGAGTAGTGACAGCTTACAGATACATAAAGTGAGCTGTTTCAATGTGCATGTCAGAGTTTGGGTGAGGTCTGAGGATATCAATAGAGACAACATTTATTAGAATAAATTAAATAAATTAGAGTAATTGAGATAAATTTTAGCCTGCAAAACATATAAACTGTTGTTCTCTATAAGCATTTAATTTGGTTGCCTTGACCATTTATAGTGGTAGGAGAAAGCCTCCAGGACATAAATTTATGGATAACTGCCAAAGAGTAGAGCGATACTAATGGGCCATGCCATTTACAGTATGGAAGGAAACTTCCTTGCCTCCCCTTTCTTTATAACTGACAAGTAAAAATTGTATATATTTAAGGTATATAATGTCACATTTTAATTTATGTATATATACATTGTGAAATAATTACCACAATCAGGCTAAGTAACAAAATACGTCACCTCACAGTTACCATTTTCTGTTTGTGTATGGTGGGAGCACTTAAAATAGACTCTGGTAGCAGAGTTTAAGTGTGTAATACAGTAGATAACTGTAGTCCCCAGGCCGTACACTAGGTCTCCAGAACTTACTGCAAAGTGAGATCTTGTCCACTTTGCCCAACATCATCCCATTCCTCCCACCACCCAGCCCCTGGCAACCACCATTCTACCTTCTGAGTTCAACTTTTTCACATTCCACATGTAAATGAGATTATGCAGTATTTGTCTTTCTGTGTCTGGCTTATTTCATTTAGTGTAATGCCTTCCAGGTTCATCCATGTTGTCACAAACGGCAGGATATCTTGGTTTAAAGGCTGAACGATATTCTGATTGATACAGTAATCACTTTTCTTTTATTGCCCTAGGAAAACAAATTTGTTTTAAGCATTTTGTAGTTACTCACTGAAGCATTTTTATGGTGCCTGCTTTAAAAACTCTCATTAGAAAATAACATCCATGTAATCTTGGTGTCAGAGTCAATTGTTTGTCTATTCTCACTCAGCTAGGGGGTTTCCTCATTCTTTGTATGACAAGTGAGTGAGTTTGTTTTTTTAAAACTAAACCTGGACCTTCGAGCTAAAACTCTGGGTATTATTTAAATCTTGTGTTTATCAAGCCTCTTCTGACAACCACTGCAGTGGATGAAGTGTGTGTGGGTATCTTCTTGTTACCGTCAGATGAGTTGGAAGTACAGGTTCTTCACTTGGCCTCGTTTCACATCTGGAATGAAGAAGGGCTCTTTATTACTACTGGATGGGGGTAAGAGTTCAAGCTCCCCATTAAACTTCAGCTGATACCTGGCTGGGAGCAGGAGAATATCTCATTACTGCTCTCCACCTGGGGCCCCCACTAACACTGCTGGGGAGGAAGTGGACTCTTTATCACTGAGTAGTGTTAAAAGTCTTGACTGCGTTGGACCTTTTCTAACACAACCCCAGTGAGGTAGCCTTGATAGTGCTGAGTAGGAACGGATCTCCAGGCCGTCTCCCGGTCTCCACTCCAGCATATGGCATAAGAGTAGTTGTTACCTTTTGTCAGGGATGAAAGTCTCAGTTCTGCACTCAGCCTTTTCTGACATCATCCTGCACAGGGAAGGTCAGAGTCTCACTGTTGGCCTGCCACGGGTGGAAATCTAGTCTTTTCACTCAAACTTTGCTAGTGAGGGTGGGGATGGGGCTGTGGTTTTTTTCTGCAGGTTAGGCTAGAATATACTGGTTATTGTCTGAAGGTTTTCTGTCTTTCAAGGCTGCCTTTTACCTGGTCCTTGGGCTACAGAGAGGACGCTGTACTAGGGTTCTTTTATCTGCTACTGTTGGTGCTTAGGAGTTGTCAGCTTCTCCAGTTTTCATTCTGAGATATATGAGGCAAAAAGAAAACTCAGAATTCACCAACTTGTCATTCCTAGATATATTTATATCTACTGGTCTTGAAGTTTTCCTTAGTGGTTAGAATAGGGAAAAGTACATCTATTCCTCTTCATCCTCTCTGAAAGTTTGATGAAAGTCATATGACTTTTTTTTTTAATTAAGGTGTAAGTGATATACTACCTTCAGATGTACAATAAAATGGTTCAGTATTTGTATATATTGTAAAATGATCACCACATTAAGTCTAGTTAACATCTATCTTTAAAAACTTTAAAATAAGCTCAGTAAAATGTTTATTATAATATTTAATGTAATATATGTCTCTATATCATTTTCTTTAGTATTTGGCATTAAAGGAGGGTAAAATCTCAAACACAGATCTGTTATTACCCCCAGCAAAAGATATATCCCTTTGGTGAAATGCAATACTACTAACCATGAGGTTGGATGATGTGGACGCATCGTAATTTAAGAGACTTTCAATGGAAAGGAAAATCAAGAAATAGCTGTGGCGTGCTATTCTTTTAAGACCCCCATTAAAATGCTGGGGGATGATGGGGTGAGGTTGGAGAAGTGAAAACAAGCTCTAGGGTGACTGTATTTTACCTGGAACTCTCCTGGTTTTAACACCAAATGTCTCTTAGTCCTGGGCAAACAGGAATAGTAGTCACCCTAATTCAAGAACTATGCTTATTTATAGATACTGTGCAATCTTAATCTTATAAGTAGACATAACTGTGGCTATTTTATTAATAAGGCATCAAAGGAATCACTAAATTACTGGGCAGACATCACCACATTCTCTTACCTCATCCACCATTGTACCTGTGTGCTCATGATTTATTCCAGTTGTCACTGAATTGGGCTTTCTGCGTTTGTTCTTCACCTCCTAGAGCCTCTCTGTTTCCAAACAGCAGAGGTCTTAAGAATACTGAAAAAAATACGTTTATGATTAGAAGAGTTTACTGACTAGAACCAAATTTATCTGTTTGTTATAGTATCGGTAGAACCACAGCTGTTTTAAAATGAATTAATGATGTAGATTACTAAAGTTATACTGAATCAATTACTTTATGGAACCCTCATTTACAAGAAATGATAGTGATGTAAAATAATCTAGTATTTTATTAAAAAGTAACACTTTGCTGTACAGCAGAAGCTAACACAACATTGTAAAGCAACTGTACTCCAATAAAAATTAATAAAAAAGTGATAAATCATAAAAATTTAAAGTTTTTTGTTTTGTTATGTATACCCACTTTAATGTGATTTTTTTCAGTGTTATATAAATTGACATGTTAGGAATATAGTACATGAATTTAAATCCTGTAAAGAGGCTAATTTTTAAATGAATCTGTTAATTTTTCTTTAGAGTAATAAACCTTTTAGTTATGTCTATAGTCTTTCTTCAAAAATGTTTTTAATGTTATACTATAGACATTTTCCCTAAAATTTAACACCTTTACCATTCAAATAAATCATCAAACACATCTAAGTTTACTTGTCTTTTTAACTCAGGTACATAGTATATTTAAGTATTAAAGAAATTTTCTGTCTGCATTTTAAAGCTGCAAGCAAATTTCCAGTTAAAAATTCTCTTCCAAATTACCAAGATTCCTGGTAAGGAAGGATGTGCACAGTAGCAATTAGGACAGTGGCTTTGTCATCTAAAGGGGAAAAATCATTAGCAAGACACTGGGTGGCTAGTGACAGCTTAAATACTTACAAATCACAAAACTGTCAGCTCCTTCATTTAAAAGAAAGAGATAGTTTAAGTTTTTGATTTATGTCACTTTGTAAAAACCTAAACACTTGCAGCCTTGTCATGCAAAAAACTTAAAAAAACCTCTTAATAAAAGTTAAACAAGGGGCTTCCCTGGTGGCACAGTGGCTAAGAATCTGCCTGTCGATGCAGGGGACATGGGTTCAAGTCCTGGTCCCGGAAGATCCCACATGCCGCGGAGCAGCTAAGCCCGTGCGCTACAACTACTGAGCCTGTGCTCCACAAGAGAAGTCACTGCAGTGAGAAGCCTGCGCACCACAACAAAGAGTAGCCCCCGCTCGCAGCAACTCGAGAAAGCCCGTGCGCAACGAAGACCCAATGCAGCCAAAAAAAAAAAAGGCTAAACAAGCAAATTGTTCTAGAAAAAGTCAAAAGACTTGTCTGCACACTACATCAGAACCTCATCAGACCTTAGTAAACATTATGTCCTCAAGAGGTTCACATACTAGTGTCCAAAAGTGCCCTTTGAAATATAACAATGAAATGTTAGAAATACCACAAAATGAATAGATTTTAATAGATCTACTCTCTCAAATGGCTTAAATAAACAAAGCCATACCTGTCGTTTGAGGATTAACACTAGACTCAAGTGACGAACTGCCAAAAAAACACCTTTCAATTGACTTTCACTACATACGTATCTCGGAGATCTCTAGTAAAAATACCACGTGTACCCTATTTAACAGTAACTTTATAACCATTAGTGTTCCAGACTCATCAATACTCAAGTCACTGAATCAACTCTTTCTCCATTCAATTTTCAAAGTTCTTTTTTGCATAATCATCATGTTAATCATGAAGTGATCCAACTCAGGATACTCGAGTGTGTACTAAGATTTCCTAAACTTTCTAAGGTAGATATGGACTCCATTTTCAAACCATATTCTTTCCTTTACAATAAAACAAAATGTGGAAGTCACTGGGGGACACACAGGATACAAACTAGCATCTAGATTTTATTAGATTTTATTCTAATAATAATTGTAGCTTTGCCATCATTAAATTAACTGATTACTTTCTGGATTCCTTAACTATGTGAATACACACAAACAGACTCTTACACGACCAGTTTGATTTGCACAATTTACTTAAATGGTACTTAAAAATAAAGTCAGCAATGAGTATAAAATTGCTACCATTGCAACTCTTCGAAGAATTTTTAAAAATAACTCAAGTGACCTCACTTGAGTAATTATTTATCACGTACTTGCAGGGAGTTTACTGTGCTTTTGACAAAAGAGCTAAGGGTCAGCAAAGCTATGGTCAAATACTCAGCTAATAATCTATTGAACAAATTACTGGTACTTTTAGATGTGGTATACACCTGAAGTAATCATTAAATTCATCCAAATTCCATGTGTAGGGGAAGTAGTGGAAACTTTTGAGAATATAACTATTTTTAGTGTTTAGATGAGTATGGAAACCAATGAGGTAAGGGAATGAAGGTTCTGAGAGATTTCAGAGAGAAAGTGAGGAGAATGTCAAGACACTTATTATATATGGTCCAAGCAACCTGGACCAGGAGCAGGAAGAAGGCACTGGGGGGGTCCAGTGTTATGTTTTAGCTAAGATGTTATGAGAGAATTTTAGAGAGAGATGAAAGTTAAAAGGTCCAAATAAAAACTTTTTTTTCTAAAATCTTTGTAAAACCTTAAAAACCCTATGTTGAAAGCACAAGACACCTCTGCTTTATTGCCTTTGTAACATGCTATAAAATTTAAGGTCATGGGTACCTCATGTATTACTGGATAATATAAAGGGACAATGCCCAAGGCAGTAAGATAGAGCATCCTACATTTGAAATATAGAAAAATCAGGAGAAAAAAAATCAACCACCATGGAAATAAAGGGTAGTGGGAATACATAGAGGAACACATGATTAAGTGAACAATTTGATGATTTTTCATAAACTGGACACTCTTGTGGAACCATCACCCAAATTAAGATTAACCCTTATTTCATTACCGATACAAATCCCACCCAACCAAAGATAACCACTGACCCAACTTCTAAAAACCTAGATCAATTTTGTGTATTTTTTCCTCTACGTATAAATGCTAATGTGTAAGGTGGAATCTTGCAGTACATACTTGTCTTAGTCTATTTGGGCTGCTATAACAAAATACCATGAACTGGGTGATTTATAAACAGCAAACATTTATTACTCACAGTTCTGAAGGCTTGGAAGTTCAAGATCTCACTGCTGGAAGATATGGTGTCTGGTGAGGAGGGCCCGCTTTGTGGCCTACAGGGCAAGGGAGCTCTGTCAGGTCTCTTTTATAAGGGCACTAATTCCTTTCATGAGGTCTCAACCTTTAAGACCTAGTCACCTCTCAAATGCCCCATCTCCTAATACCATCACACGACCACTAGGTTTTCAAAATATAAATACTGGGGGGTCGTAAACATTCGGTCCATTGTAATGCTCATTTGTATGTGGTTTCTTTTGCCTCTTTAGCACATGTGAAATTTTTCCATATGATTCATCTAAGTGTAGTTTACTCTCACTGCTGTATGATAACAGAATTTTCAGAGGAGAATGGGTTAATTAAAAAAAAATAGGTATTATGGAGAAAAGGGAACCCTCCTACACTGTTAGTAGGAATGTAAACTGGTACAACCACTATGGAGAACAGCATGGAGGCTCCTTAAGAAACTGAAAATAGAACTAACCTATGATCCAGCGATCCCACCACTGGGCATATATCCATTCGAAAAGATACATGCACCCCAATCTTCACTGAAGCATTGTTTACAATAGTCAAGACATGGAAGCAACCTAAATGTCCATCAACAGATGAATGGATAAAGAAGATGTGGTATATGTATACAGTGGAATATTACTCAGCCATGAAAAAGAACAAAATGATGCCATTTGCAGCAACATGGATGGACCTAGAGATTATCATACTAAGTGAAGTAAGTTAGAGAAAGACACATATCATATGATATCACTCATATGTGGAATCTGATTTTAAAAAATGATATAGATGAACTTATTTACAAAGTAGAAACAGACTCATAGATATTGAAAACAAATTTTTGGTTACCAAAGGGGAAACGTGGAGGGGAAGGATAAATCAGGAGTTTAAGATTAACAGACACACACTACTATATGTAAAGTAGGTATATAGCACAGGGAACTCTACTCAATATTCTGTAATAACCTATATGGGAAAGGAATCTGAAAAAGAATGAATGTATGTATAACTGAATCACTTTGCTGTACACCTGAAACTAACACAACATTGTAAATCAGCTATACTCCAATAAAATAAATAAAATTTAAAAATAGGTATTTATTTTCATTTTTATTTATTAGAAAAAATATGGCTGGCAAACAAAGCCATGATTCAGAGTTATGGGTGCTTAGGCGAAGGCTGGAACATGTGTATCTGTAAAAAGTAAAAGCACATTTAAAGAAAAACATGAATTCATTATTACCGTGGGTTGTACACAGAAATGGCAAAAATTATGTGTTATGTTCAGTTGACAGCATAATGTTAAACATTGATTAGGGCATGAGGTTATGTCCTATGATTTCCAGGGAGCAGAAAGAATGAAGTGTTATAGTCAGTTGGATCAATGGAGGATATCTTTTCAGAGTGAGATAACAGGTGACCAGTTAAAGTCATCTACTAGATTAACTGGTTATCAGTTTCTCTGCTGAATCTCCTGAGATCACATGAGCCAAAGTGATCATCAAAAGGAATCCGGTGGTTCTACCACTTATCTCTTTACCCAGTTTTTCTAGTTCTCTGTGGATCAGAGAAAAAAATCACAATGTCTCTTTTTAGGAAAGAAAGGACACAGTCAGTGAGGCTGAAAGATCTTGCCAAAATTGATCAGCAAGTGGCTGAAAAACATGTGTTTAAATGGATTCTAAGGGATATAGACCACACAGAGCTAAATATAAAGCCCAGTCTGGTTGAGTTTACCCATTCAGATGCACTCAATCAGAATTTCTTGTAACTATATTGGTTCAAGTACTGGGAGCAATATTACACTCAGAAAGGCTAATTAATTGAAGCCTGAACTCATAGTTCTAGTCATGAGGTTGAGATGCTGGGACCGTGGCATATTTGGAGGAAAGAGTTCAAAGTCTCTGAGATACAGGAATGTTTAAGTGCATCTACAATAGGCAGCCTATTAAGCCGTATGCTGTTGTGGTACTCAAGTGGGCCATCTTTGAGGACCTTCTTTGTACTGAGGAATAAAGAAACACAGTGGTGAAGAGAGCCCTAACATCCTAGAAAAGCTCTAGGAGGTGATACCATGGAATTAGGCCCACGATTTCAATAGAAATAACTGGATCCTGGAAGAGCGGTGTTTAACTTTTAGAAACAGAGTAGGGGCAATAACCAACTGTTTTGTTTGCGATCCGGAGAACAGAGGACTTAACTCAAGGTTCATGCTCCGATGTAAGCTGCCTGGATGTCTGGGCCTTATGGTGGAGCAGTGGTACTTGAAGTGTCTATGGCAGACGGGGCCAATATGGTAGTCCCCAGAGGGGAATCGCAATGCAGACTTCCAAGAGTTTGAAGCAAAGCTATGATAGTCTCTTCTACCTCCAACTATTCTCTACTTGAAAAGAGGTTCCTGGCTTGCTAGTAGGTCCCTGATCCTGGTACACCAAGTCACCTGGCAATGGCAGCTCGGCAAGTAATCCAGTAATTTTTTGGTCATCAAATCATAAGGCGACTGGTGTGCCTGGCATTCTGTTATTGCTGGAAATGCTGTGTACAAGATCAGGCCTGAGCGGGTTTGGGAGACTCAATGATTTGCAAAAAAAAAAAAAAAAAAAAAGCATGTGTATTCCTTTCCACTGCTCTCTGTCACTCCTTCCGCGGCATGTGGGATCCTCCCGGACCGGGGCACGAACCCGTGTCCCCTGCATCGGCAGGCGGACTCCCAACCACTGCGCCACCAGGGAAGCTCCATGATGAGTTTTTGAATAACAGAAGAGGACACAGTTAACCAGTTAACAGATGAAGAACTCACAGAGGCCTGGTTTACACGGTGTGCAGCAGTCACCAGCTGGGGCTGTCCTGCTGTGCCGCAGCTCCACACAGGGGTCGTCCTGCCAGACAGAAGGGAAATCCTTCCATTTGGCAGTGATTTGAGCAGTACATTTGACTGTTCACTCTAGTTGAAAAGGTTCAGTTCCTCACTAATTCCTGAACGATGCCTATTGGATTGGCTGGATGATCAAGAACTTAGAAAGGATGAAATTGGAAGATGGCTGACAGGCAGGTCTGGAGTGGTGGGAATTATGTGGATATTTGTCAAAACAGGAACGAAGGGCAAAGATGTTTGTGTGCTATTTCAATTCCCTAAAGAGCATTTACTACAAAGAAGGATCTTAATCAAACAGACAAGAACTGTTTGTAGCCTTTTTCTTTGTGGACTTGTGCAAGTAAATACACTTGTTTTCAGATGCCTGGTTCTTGCTCAGTGGGACCAATAACATGGGCTTTTCCTCATCAAAACTGATCTGCTGGGCTTCCCTGGTGGCGCAGCGGTTGAGAGTCCGCCTGCCGAGGCAGGGGACATGGGTTTGTGCCCCGGTCCGGGAGGATCCCACGTGCCGCGGAGCGGCTGGGCCCGTGAGCCATGGCCGCTGAGCCTGCGTGTCCCGAGCCTGTGCTCCGCAACGGGAGAGGCCACAACAGTGAAAGGCCCACGTAACGCAAAAAAAAAAAACAAACAAAATCTGATCTGCTTTGTGCCCAAATGACCGAGAACAGGCTAATGCTGAGCCGATTTGGTACCATTTTCCAGTGGACTAACCAGCCGTGTGACTGAAGACTGATTACACGAAGTGTCTTCTGCCATGAAAGGAGAGAGTGGTTTGTTCTCACAGAGACAGTGTTATTCTGGATAACTGACCATTCCTTGCACGATACTTTTGCCAGCACCATCGTTCACATGCTCACGGAATGCCTTTTCCTGGCCACTTTACTAACAATGTCGTTTCTAATTTAAGAAATTCATTTTACCACTAAGGAAGGGTGCCAGAGATCATGCCACAGAATCCACTGAAAGAATTCAATCAAAATCCGCTGACCTGATAAAATGGCGGAAATGGCCAACTGATGACGCAATTGTAATGCCACCTGGGGGGGGGGGGGACCCAGAAGATTTGAGGTCCTGTCCTATAGGCTGTAGCATAAGCCTTAAAATGGAAGACTGGAAGACTATATTGTGCTGTTTCCCTAGTAGTCCTCACATTAGTGGGTGGAGAGAGGTGTCCCTTCTCGCTATAATGCCTACTAATCCATTCACAGTATTTTTCTTCCTGTCCACAGAAACTTGGGCTCAGTTGGGCTGGCAGTCCCAGTACCCAGGAGAGAGACACCCATGCCAAGGATCATGGTTCCATTAAAGTGGAAGATGAGGCTGCCAGCTGGCCATTCAGAACTCATTTTCTACTGAACTGACAAGCAGATGAGGGGATTAATTCGTAAGCTGTGGTGACTTATCCAAATTACGAAGGGAAAATCGGGTTATTATTAGACGAAGCAGAGCAAGGGAGCTATGCTTGGACCTGGAGGCTTCATAAGGAATTTCTTTGTATTCCCGTGTCCAAGTAATAATGTCAGCGGGAAACTAGGACAACTGAATAAGGTCAGGACTGACATGAACACAGATTCTGTGGAAGTAAATTTTTGTGTTGCCCAGCCAGGTAAGAACCCCCTCCCACCAAGGCACCAGGTAAGGCAAAGGCAATAAGAAATTAGAGGAGGAAGGGAACTACCGCTCCTGACTTTGAGCCTGTGATTGGCTACAGAGGTAGGGACTGCAGTAGTTATGTCTTATGCCAAATAACTCCTTTTCCTCCATTTTTTAAAGCTTGTGTGGTTAATGTTATAATTTGGGATCCATGGGAGGTGTGATTAAGTTGACATCGCCCTGTGATGATTTGGTGACAGGTGGGGTTTTGTGATTTGCTCTCCGTTGGTCAGGAATGGATGCTGAGTTGCAGAATGTGTGAAGAGTGTTGGCTAAACTCCATTTGCTGCTTCCTGCCTGCCCATACACCTGTTTTCTGCTATTCTTTTGTTTGTGCTCTAAGGAGTGGACCCCTGGGGACTGCGTTTTATCTGGGGTGTCCTGCCCTCTGGCTGCCGGCTGCATTCGGCCAGTGGAGGGTGGCAGCAGCAGTCGATTATTGAATGGAGGAAAGAGTGGTAAGGATATTTCTTCAACACATCCTTCTTTGGTTCTGGTAGTGACTGCCTCTCTCTGAAACTGTGGGTTCTGCTGAGCTGTCCAGTTCACCCTCAGAAGCACTCTTCCCTTTGCCACAGAAGCCTGGCAGTGGTCATAGCTTCCTGCTGTTGCTATATAGTCCCTGGATTCCCATACCCTTCATTAAATTCTCTTAGGGATTTGAATTGAGTGTGCCTTCTCTCTCCTGCTGAGATTCAAACTAATATGCAGAAGGTATAACCAGAGAATCCGTCAGCAAAGTGACTTGAACCATCTTTAAAACTCCGCCCCCCCATACATTTATTTAAATTGTTTTTAGAGAGTCACTTTGTCAAAGCTCTAGATGTAATGAATGGCAGAGTGAAGATGCTGGTCTCATTTGTGCTCTTGGGGAAGTATTCATTTACCCGCCAACTCCCAATCTCCTACGTTCCTGAAGCATAACCAAGGAAAAATAAATACACGTTTTGAATGAAATGCTGGTTTGAGGTTATGGAAGAACAGATTTTACAGTAATACCGGGCTGTTCTAATACTAAATTTTTTGGTCTTCATGAAACTGTTTAACTTAAATCCTGCACTAGAATGGAAGTTACCATTCCGGGTTCCTCTGTGCCTTAATGCCTGATATTAAGGCACAGAGGGACCCGGAATAGATCCTAATGCATGAACGTGTTGTGAGGATTAAATGCGATGATGCATGCAAAACATTCAGGACAGTGTTTGGCTCTCAATAAATGATCATTAAATAGGAGCTGCTGTTCTTTCACACGTTCATGTGCACTCTGCAGTCAAGAGCACAGTTGTATTTACTTCATTCCCCATCCAACCCCATCTTCAGACACCTAGGAAAAGATGGTACATAAGTTTAGGAGGCGAAAGCAGCAGTGAGTTCTCCAGTGTGACTTTTCAGCTACTGCCTTATAAAGTGCTCTTCTCTTATTTTTCCAGCACTGCAAAAAGCCCCTAATTACAGGTATTATTCCACTGGAGAGTATGAGTTACAATGTAACCACCTAACAGATAGCAAAACTTAGTTTATGATTATACCACATTTCCCTTTAACTTCCCTCAGTGTTTCCTCATTAGAGTTCCTCTTATGAGTAAACTTAATTTTCCTTCTCGTTTACCTCCTGAGATAACATCATCGTTCAAATTAAAACTTACAGCAACATATTTGATTGAAACTTCAGTAACTAACAGTAGTAAATATTTCTGTAAAGAGGAACTATTTCAAACACCTTATTTTACCTGTTTTCATAGTATGTCCTCATTTAATTGTCTTCTTTTAAAGAGAAAATTTAGCAGGGAAATCCATTATTGTAAAATGAAAAATGATTTAAAATTGGCATTATGTATCGCTGCATTTGAATTCCAGGACCTGTCCACAAACTATTGAGTTCTGAGATGAGAAAGATATTTGAAACAGCAAGGGACCTGTGTCAAATAACCACAGGAAAGTTGATTGCTCTGAAAGACTTCAGTAGAATATGTTAATTAAAATCTGCACTCAAGCCTCAGCAGTTTGGCTGTTGACAAAAGCACTTCAAAACAGTTTGAAGAGATTATGTTTTTCATGTTAGGGAGCAATTGAAAGGTCAGTAATACCTCAATCATTTGAGATAAAAATACAATCTAAATTGGCCTGTAAGAGAGTAGATAAAAAGTATAGGCATTATAATGCTCTTTTCCGCAGGCAGCCTGATAAAGTCTAGCTTATACTGACGTAGTTATAAAGCAGGCCTAATCAAAGGTAGATTTATTCTAGATTTTCTTGTCATCACTCGACTTAGGATAGAAGTGTATGGAAACAACTTCCAAGCTGGAATAAAATTATATAAACATTATTACATTAAAACAAAGATAAAATAACACCACAGTTACCCAGCATTGTTGGGAAGTTCAGTTAAAGACGTTGCTTAACTGAAGTTTAACTCAGTAGTGGAATAAACAGAAAAAGATAATTGGCTTTTTTCATCCTTTGCATATTCTACATATTGTTGCAAATATTATTCTGAAGTAACTTCAATTTATCGTGTAAAACTATACATCAGATTCTTTCAGGATTGCACAGTTGACTAATTACAGCACTAGTCGGATGTTCTATTGTATTTTATAATGATACTGAATCACTTGAGACTGTCACACTAGGCATTTTCCAGTTTCCTTAATTTTTAACTAGTAATGTTGGGAAAAATAATTGGGCCATTAAGATAAAACTCAGTAGACAAAATTAGTTGAACTCCTCCATAAGAAACACTTGGTAGACAGGGAGTTAACTAATTTGCTATTAGTATTTCATTTTGAATTACTAGAAATACAGTAGAATAAGATGAAGTGATTTTTCTTGTTTTCATGGAGTTTGGACAGAAGGCAAAATGGTGAGATGATTAAAATAGCTGCCAGATCACCTACTCAAGACATATGTAGAGAATGAGAAATCAATTGTGAGACCCTTATGCTCAATACCCATCTCTAGGGTACATAACAGAACTAATTTATTAAAAGGCTGAAGAAGTTAATAAGGAGGATCTCTTTGCAAAGAGCTGTCAGGACACTGTTCATCATTCATCTGGTATTTTCCAAAATGGCAACCTCAATAACACACACAGACACTTGGTTTTATTTTCTCTGTCTTACTCTCCCTGAGCCCTTGCCCCTGTTGCCTGGAATCACCTACCATTGATTATTCTCATTAGGGAAAATAGTATTTCTTGCTAGTTATTTAAGTTTTCTCTTAAGTGTTTTTAAAAAACTGCTATCATTGTCTTTATATATCTTACAAACTCCTCAGATTTTATTCCCAAGTATTTATTTTGAGGCTTATGTTATTAAATTATAATAAAGTTTTACTTTTAAATCATTCCAGACATGCATAAAAGAAGACAGAAAAACATAAGTACCCTCTGTATGCCCACCACACATATGCCAAAATTATAAGGCTGTTTTCCTTTTCTGAATTGTTTTAAGGAAAATTCCAGGTATTATGCCATCTCTAAAGATATAAACATTTGCATGCGTAACTAAAATGCTAGTAGCACAAAGAAAATTAGTATCTACGATAAGTGATATCATTTAGCACCTAAATGTCCATCGACAGAGGAATGGATAAAAAGGATGTATACGTATACACAATGATATTACTCAGCCATAAAAAAGAACAAAATAATGCCATTTGCAGCAACATGGATGGACCCAGAGATTATCATACCAAGTGAAGTCAGAGAAAGACAAATATCATATGATATCACTCATATATGGAATCTAATTTTAAAAATGATATAAATGAACTTATTTACAAAACAGACTCACAGATTTTGAAAACAAACTTACAGTTACCAAAGGGGAAATGTGGAGGGCAGGGATAATTTAGGAGCTTGGGATTAACATACACACACTACTATATATAAAATGGATAACCAACAAGGACCAACTGTACATTGCACAGGGGACTCCACTCAATATTCTGTAATAACCTAAATGGGAATAGAATCTGAAAAAGAATGAATACATGTATATGTATAATTGAATTGCTGTGCTGTACACCTGAAACTTATATAACATTTTCAATCAATTTACTCCAATAAAATTAAAAAAGAAAAATGTCATTTTATCATTTGTTGTGTGAATCAAAATCCAGACAAGATCTACCCTTTATTAGAGAATTAAGTCTTTTTATCCTGTTCTAAAGAATTTGTGCTCCCAACTTTGTTTTTCTAAATTATGTTTTCTATTTGGTGAAGAAACCAGGCCAACTGACCTGTAGAACATCCCACAGTCTCAATCTATTTGCCTCCTAATGGTGCCATTTACTGTATTTCCTGTTTTCTTTGTCCTTTAATCTTCAAATTAGTTCCACAAGTTTTACTAGATCCAGTTCAATTTTTTTTTCAAGAACAGTCAATAAGAAGGAGCTGCTGTGTAACTCACATGTATATCAGAAGGTCCTTAATATCTGATGGTAGCATTCTTACTAATGCTGAGATTGGTCAGTGGCTTTATGTGGTGAAAACCTTGTCCTTTCATCATAAAATTCCTCATTAACCTGTCTTCTGATGGTTTCATCCATTGATAAAAGTTTGCCTAAATCAATTATTTCTAGTAGTGTGCTGGAGTCTGCCTCCATCGGCTCATAAAAGCCAATTACGTACATTTCTTTTCAACTCCGTGTTCAAAGACTCCGATTTGGTAGCTTGAAATTAACCATGATAGAATTATTTACACCACAAAACTCAGCAAACCCTACATATCAGAGTTTTTCTTTTTAGAGGGCCAGTTTATCAGTGCAGCATTATTTCATGGCTTAAAAATCAAGGTGTTAGGGGCTTCCCTGGTGGCACAGTGGTTGAGAGTCCGCCTGCCGATGCAGGGGACACGGGTTCGCGCCCCGGACCAGGAAGATCCCACATGCTGCGGAGTGGCTGGGCCCATGAGCCATGGCCACTGAGCCTGCGCGTCCAGAGCCTGTGCTCCGCAACGGGAGAGGCCACAGCAGTGAGAGGCTCGCGTACCGCAAAAAAAAAAAAAAAAAAAATCAAGGTTTTATCAAATGCTGGAGAGGGTGTGGAGAAAAGGGAACCCTCCTACACTGTTGGTGGGAATGTAAGTTGGTACAGCTACTATGGAAAACAGTGTGGAGGTTCCTCAGAAAACTGAAAATAGAATTACCACATGACCCAGCAGTCCCACTCCTGGGAATATACCTGGACAAAAAACTGTAATTCAAAAAGATACATGCACCCCTATGTTCATAGGAGCACCCCTATGTTCATAGCAGCACTGTTCACAATAGCCAAAACATGGAAACAGCCTACATGTCCACTGGCAGGTAAATGGATAAAGAAGATGTGGTACATATATACAATGGAATACTACTCAGCCATAAAAAAGAAAGAATGCCATTTGCAGCAACATGGAAGCAACTAGAGGTTATCATACTAAGTGAAGTAAGTCAAAAAGAAAGACAAATACCATACGATATCCCTTATATGTGGAATCTAAAATACTGCACAAATGAACTTATCTACAAAACTGAAACAGACTCATAGACATAGAGATCAGACTTGTGGTTGCCAAGGGAGGGGGAGATGGGGAGGGATGGACTGGGAGTTTGGGGTTGGTAGATGCAAACTATTACATTTAGAATGCATAAACAGCAAGGTCCTACTGTACAGCACGGAACTGTATCCAATCTCCTGGGATAAACCATAGTGGAAAATATAAAAAAAGAATGTCTCTGTGTATAACTGAGTCACTTTGCTGTACAGCAAAGAGTGGCACAACATTGTAAATCAACTCTACTTCAATAAAAAAAAAATTTTTAAATCAAGGTTTTATAATTCTCCCATCAATTCCACATTTCTAAGCCAGAATTATTCTGTAAAGGATAATTTTCTCAACGATGGCTATTTGGCAGCCCTGAAAAATAATGCTTTATTTTAGGTGCCTCAGTGTAGAGGGACCTCACTGCCTTCCAGAGCTAAACCTCATTTGGAAAGCCTTTGTTCCTTTATCTGTACCTCTGTCTGCCCCTCTATTCTGAAAATCTCTCTTTCTTTCTGTATCTCAAGATTAATGTAACATACTCACAATTATTATAATAACTAATATGTATGGGCTTATTCCTGCCATCATATGATAATTAAATCATGCTTTCCTCTTGATCTCTGCACTGTTCTTGCCTTCTGTTAGACTGAGTTTTCTTTGTTGTTCTTATTGCTGCCGTTGTTATAATTATTAGTAGTAGTAGTACTTATGTGGTCAAAAGTCACAAAAAAAACTTTCAGTGTTTCCTTTCATGCTGGTGGAATAGTTTTATTTTTCTGAAAATGTGTTGAGTTTGCTTTCATTTTTGAAAGAGATTTTCATTGGGTATAGAAATAACGTATGGAAAGCACTCTGAAGATATTACCCTTTTATCCATAATTTCCTTTAAGAAGTCAGCTTTGTATCTTACTGTTAATCCTGTGAAGGTGATTTGCTTTTTTCTTTTGACTGTGTCAAAATTTGTCTCTGTTTTTGGTATTCAGCAGTTTTAGTATGATGTGTGGTGCTCTTATACTTGAGTTACTTGAAGTTTTGGCTTGGTATTTTAAATCAATTTTGGAAAATTCTTGGTCTTTTTATAAGTTGCTTCTGTCCCATTATTTCTCTTTTCTACTTCTATGAGTCTAGTTACACGTAAGCTAGGACTTCCCACCACCTTTTTTCTCTGTATTCTTCAGTACATATATTTTCTTTTGATATCATATTGAACTTCTCTTAGAATCCGTGAATCCATCTTTATCTGCATTGAAAGCCCTGATTCTATTGGGAGGCAATTTGATGTAAGAGCTGGTCTGTAGAAACAGAATATCTGATTTCAAAGCCCTGGACTCTGGTTGGAGGCAACACTCAACTTCTCTGCGCTTCAGTTTTCTCATTTATAAAAGGGTTAACAGTGATGACAGCTTCCTGTGGTTACTGTGAGGATTACATGAGATTATATACAAAAAGCCATTTAACACAGTGTATGCCATATACAAAGTACTCAGTAGTTTTAGTAACATCCTCTGAATCTTGTTATGAATCCTTGAAACACCTTTTTATGGGAGAGGAAAAAAAGATACTGCTTCTAGTGACAAAAGTACATCCCTATAGAATGGCATATCCTACAGTTGCTCCGTACTTTTTGTTTGTTAGTCTGTTTTCTGTTAACAGTTATCTGTTGACTGTATCCTGTGGGCCAGGTATCGTGTGAGGCACTCAGAAACACAGAGAGGGATGGGGTTGGCTGGTGGGCCTCTGAGTGCTCAGTGAAGTGGTTTAAAATTCCCTGAGAACAATTCTATGATACAGTTTTATTGGTATCCAGGTGGTCTAACTATCCAGGTGGTCACTTTTTTTTTTCCAGTGTGAAACAAAAACCTTCCTAGGGTTCTGTACAAATGCATTATCTTACCTTCTGAACTTAAAAGTAAGTTCACTTCAGTTGTCAACTTTAATATTAAAAGAGGGCACTCTGCTTATCAAAACCGAAAAGTCATACTGCTCTTAAATAAATAACTGTCCGTCACAGCTATCTTGTTTCAATCTGATTAAATTCTATTCTCTGAGGATCAAAGACTTCTAATATTCCATTTTAAAAGTCAGAGATTTTATCCTGCAGCATGACTGAAAATCACAACCTTTAAGCAACTTCTGTTCAAACATTTCAGAAAGCATAGACTTGTTCAGAGTAATTTCTGAATACTGGGAATGAATTTAGGAAGTTATCATTTTAATGGCATAAATAAAAAGTCACAATATTAGAATCTAATAGTTTTGAATTTTATTTTCTCTACAATAAAATACTAATAGGAAATAGAATCTTGCACTTATTTACCTTTCTGTTTAATTCATTATTTGTAAACACTGTCTTAGTGACCTTAAGCAAAAAATTTTTTTTAATAAGTAGCAATATATACTCCTTGGGTAAGGCATTTTCTCTTGTATCCTGGAGAACCCTTGAAATTTAGAAAGACATGTAAGTTGACCCTTGAACAATGTGGGATTGGGGATGTTAGGGGTTAAAATTTACCACATGTTAAATGCTTTCTCTCCATTGTCCTTATTTTTGTCTTCCACACTTTTTCTACCTTTTGTGGTTTTAATTGAGCATTTTATGTGATTTGATTTTTTTCTCCTTTCTTAGCGTGTAATTTGTACAGTAGTAAGTCCCCTGCACACAAACGAGTTCCATTCCAAGAGCGTGTTCGTAAGTCCAGTTTGTTCGTAAGTCCAACAAAGTTGGCCTAGGTACCCAACTAACACAATCGGCTATATAGTACTGTACTGTGATAGGCTTATAATACTTTTAACACAAATAATAAATAAAAAACAAGCACAAAAAAACAAAGAACACATTTTTAATCTTACAGTACCTTTTCAAGTACCTTGAAAAGTACAGTAGTACAACAGCTGGCATACAGGGGCTGGCGTCGAGTGAACAGGCAAGAAGAGTTACTGACTGGAGGAGGGAGAGGAGGGGGGAGGTGGTAGAGCTGAAGGATCTTCAGCAATAGGAGATGGAGGGCAAGCTGCAGTTTCACTCAGGCCTGACGTCGATGGAATGCACGTTCACATCTTTGAAAGTTCGCAACTTGAAGGCTTGTATGTAAGGGACTTACTGTACTTAAAAAAGTGTTTTGCAGTGGTTGCCCTAGAGTTTGCAATATACATTTATAACTAATAAAAGTCCACTTTCAAATACTGTGTTACTTCACAGGTAGTACAAGTAGCTCATATAACAAAGTATTCCTGATTCCTTCCCTCGCACTTCGTATCCACTGCTGTCATTCATTTCATTCATATATAAGCTATAATCATTACAGAGAAATCATATATTAATGCATATATGTGGAATCTAGAAAAATGGTATAGATGATCTTATTTGCAAAGCAGAAAGAGACACAGACATAGAGAACAAACATGTGGATACCAAGGGGGAAAAGGAGGGGAGTGGGATGAATTGGGAGATTGGGACTGACATATATACTCTACTGTGTAGAAAATAGGTAACTAATGAGAACATACTATGTAGCACGGGGAACTCTACTCAATGCTCTGTGGTGACCTAAATGGGAAGGAAATCTAAAAAAAGGGATATATGTATACGTATAGCTGGTTCACTTTGCTGTACAGCAGAAACTAACACAACACTGTAAAGCAGCTATATTCCAATAAAAATTAATAACAAAATCATTACATAGATTGTTGCTATTATTATTCTGGAAAAACTGTTATCTATCAATTAAGAATGAGAAATAAAGGTTTTAATTTTACCTTCACTTATTTCTTTTCTAATGCTCTTCCTTTGTATAGATCTGAGTTTCTAACCTATGTCATTTTTTCCTTCTCTCAGAGAAATTTTTACTATTTCTTGCAAGGCAGGTCTATTTGAAGAACAAATTTCCTTACTTTTTGTTTGTCTGAGAATGTAGTTCTCCATCACTTTTGCAGGATAACTTTCTCAAACAAAAAATGAGGAAATTTGTTCTTGAAATTTTATTTTTATTCATTTCTTCACCCTACTCCCATGAAAAAATGTGCTGCAGCTTACACTGATAGGGCCTAACTCCTGGCTATGCCATGCCTTCAGTTGAAATAACCAGTTTTAGAGTTACTTAAGGAACCACATGTGGAAAAAAATATTATTATTTAGTAACACTCGAAAGACGTTTTAAATGAAAAGTAATATTCTACATCTTGCTTCCTTTGATATGCCAAATGTGGTCATCACTGAGTTTGTGTTTCCCCAGGGCTAATTTACCTTTAACCATGAACATTTGATCCCAGAGCATCACAGCAGGTTAAAAAAAAAATCACACAAAATAAGACTTTGTGGTGGATTCTATGGAATTCTAAAACTATCCCAAGGATGGCAGCATGTCTGGGACAAATATAAATACTTCCCAAGTAATAACATTGAAGAAAACACAATGAATTTTTAAAAGCATCACTAATTTGTAAATATCTGGAAAACATAAAAGAACGCAGCACAATGTGACATACCATGGATACCCAATTAGTGTTACTTACAATTAACTTTCTAACAATTCGGGCAAATACAGCAGCTGTGTACTGTGATGGTCATGAACTATTTCATAATTTCTAACGTCTACCTATTTTTTTTTTTACTCTCCACTTTCAACCATTTCCTTTAATTTTGTAAATCATAACTATTTACTGGAGAACCATAATCTACCCAGAGTTACACAACAATTAGTCACAAAATTAATTGTAATGTAGGATGTGCTTTCAGTAATTCATCTTTTACAGAATATGACAGAGTCGAGTTAATTAGCAGCGATTAAAAGAATGGTGTTTACCTTTAGTGTTATGTTAATAATGTTGCAGAGTCAGGACTTAAATGTGAACGTGTCATGGAAAAAAATTACTAACCCAACTCCAGTTGACTATGAACATGTCTACTCATGGTTTGATGAACTTCAATATATGTATAAAAAGACATATTTTAACCTAAACATGTTAGGGAAGAAGTAAATATGAGAAAACATTCTGAGAGGTGAGAATGCTGGTATATTCCAAGTATCTGCCTTCTCCAGCCAGTAGAAAACATTAGTTGCCTCCACGTTGGAAAATCAGGGTTGGCATTTTGGGGGAAATATTAGAAACAAAATCTTTGCCCAACTCAGAAAACCTCTCCAGAAAAGTAGCAGAGAAAGAAAACAATTTTAATATTGTGTAAGTATTAAACCAGAAAGTGATTTGCATCATAGGCAATCAGCTAAGAGGTTGCAAAGACAGAAGGACATCTCCTCTAATATAGCCAAGCAGATACAATCCGCTTACATCAGTGTTTTCAAGATAAGCAGTAACAAGCCCTCCAGTAAATGGACTTGACAGCACATTTGTCACGCATAGTTAATCCTAAATTCATCTGGTAATTGAAACGACTATCTGTGTTGGCTAATTGGCTTTATCCACAGGAAAGAAGATGTGGCACGTATCTACAATGGACTATTACTCAGCCATAAAAAGAAACGAAATTGAGTTATTTGTAGAGAGGTGGATGGACCTAGAGACTGTCATACAGAGTGAAGTAATTCAGAAAGAGAAAAACTACCGTATGCTAACATATATATGGAATCTAAATATACATATATATATATATTTGGTTCTGAAGAACCTAGGGGCAGGACAGGAATAAAGATGCAGACATAGAGAATGGACTTGAGGACACGGGGAGGGGGAAGGGTAAGCTGGGACGAAGTGAGAGAGTGGCATGGACTTATATACACTACCAAATGTAAAATAGCTAGCTAGTGGGAAGCAGCTGCATAGCACAGGGAGATCAGCTCGGTGCTCTGTGACCACCTAGAGGGGTAGGATAGGAAGGGTGGGAGGGAGATGCAAGAGGGAGGGGATATGGGGATATATGTATACATATAGCTGATTCACTTGTTATACAGCAGAAACTAACACAACAATGTAAAGCAATTATACTCCAATAAAGATGTTAAAAAAACAAAGTTTTCATGTCTCTGTGGCAGGAGGTAAACTTACAGGCTGTAGCAAGGCACCCACCAAAATTAGGCTATTATCTTCCCACACAAACTGGGACATAGGGGGACTATCTCCCTTGATATTTACATTTTAAAGAGATGGCTCCTGGATCCTTGAGAAAGATAACACTATGGCATAAAGATGACAAAAGGCATATCTAGTTTTCAAAAGGATTTACACATTTAAAAGGGAGGAGACTGTACTTGCGACAAGACTGTACTTGTACTTATACTTGTGACTTTTCTAAAATAGATGTTCTAAGAAAAAGAAAAGGAAGGAACTCCCTTATTTTCAACAGGGAGAATTCAGCCTCTTAATTTGTATTTATCCTTATAGTATCAAAGTTAGCAGCTTTTGGTAGTGATCTGGCGAGGTTAGGAATATATAACAGATGACTTAAAATAGGAAAAAAAACACTAACAGCTACTCCCTTTCTGTGTAGAATACTGTCACAACCCTAAACTCAGCCAATATATAAGTAAAGAAACAATGAAGAAATAGTGCAGGAACTAAATATAGAAGTGGGCTTCCACTGAGTCTTTCTTTTTAGAAACGGGAGAGTTAGAATCCATGTCCTTATTCCAACTCTCCTACCACAAATTCAGTCTGAGCATGAACTTACTTGTGCTGCAGAGCGCACCCCTGACCAACACCAAACACCCCCCTGCACTTCTCTGGGAACAAACAGGCTCCTTAAATTGTTTCAGTCACAGTTCTGGGGTGGAGGAGGAGCTCTGCCCTTCATTTATTATCACACTGAAATGAAAAGCATTTTGGTTCCTTTCAAGACAGTGCTGAAAGTGAACACAGCACAGAAGCTAAATTCCAGCACTACTCGGCTATACGGAGATAAGAAGGTCTCAACTGTGTTTCAGTCAGTTAAGTATTTATTGGATTTTTCTTAAGTGGCAACCTTCTTTGGGAAATTAATGCAGGACACCAAATACCTAAGACTACCAATTGGAAAGGATACATGAAACAAAACCAGCAACGGTAAATAGTATTGAAATCACTCATAAAATACGTTGTTTAAAAAGGACACGTCTGAAAGCTTCCTCTGAAGGTAAGGGGATCTGGACTTGCCAAATTAAGTTGGCAAAGAATATTTTGCCCTGTAGGTTCATGCTTTCTAATCAAGGGATATGGGCTCTGTTAGATCAGTGTGAAGTTTGTGATGGTGCAGAAGGAAAGATGCCATCCTTAAGTTTGAAAATACCCCAGTGTACTTCTGAGGCTTTAGAAATTAGTCACTGCTTTGAATTACATTTGGTAGCAAAAGGTGCAAAATGCGAAACTCCTGAAATGTGTGTTCCTTCACATTCCTGCGTATTTAAATGAAGCCAGTTGGGAAACTCCTAGCTGGAGGGAATAAATGATCACACACAGGGGAAGTGAAGTAGGGAGGAGGCATTTGAGGAGGAGAGAAGGAAGATGGATAGAAAGGAGGTTAATCTGGCCTCTCTTTGCTTTCTCTCTTTCTTGAGAAAGAAAAAAACATGTTAGAAAACATCGGAATGGAAGAGAAGGAATTTAGAAAACTAAACTTGTCAGAATCATTTTTCCAGATGGAATTTTTGGTTGGCATTCAGGTTAATGTTCAAACCAACACCAGCCCCATCTCTGCTCCATGAAAAGTTGCAAAGGAGATTGTTAACCTCTTTCCCAGCTACCAGCTTACCTCTTCTCTCCTAAGTCCTGAGAGAACCCACTGAGTGTCAGGTTAGATGCAAAGTTTCTCACCAGAGATGTTCAATGCATCAATATTATCCTTTTTTTCTTATCTGATTTCTTCCCATATTCAAAAATTGCTTGCCCTACAACATCTCATTTAAATATCAGCGTAAAATCAGTATAAATTTGTGAACAAGTCCACTCCATTTTCTGTACTTGTATCTTTACATCTCAGTGAGAGTTTTGAAAATCAAGCTTTATTTCTAAAGAAGCACACTTAGACAACCCACAGAATGGGAGAAAATATTTGCAAACGAAGTGACCGACAAGGGATTAATCTCTAAGATATACAAATAGCTCACACAACTTTATATCAAAAAAAAGCAACCCAATCAAAAACTGGGCAGAAGATCTAAACAGATATTTCTCCAAAGACATACAGATGGCCAAAAATCACATGAAAAGATGCTCAACATCGCTAATTATTAGAAAAATGCAAATCAAAACTACAATGAGGTATCACCTCACACTGGTGAGAATGGCCATCATCAAAAAGTCTACAAACAATAAATGCCGGAGAGGGTGTGGAGAAAAGGGAACCCTCTTGCACTGCTGGTGGGAATGTAAATTGGTACAACCACTATGGAGAACGGTATGGAGGTTCCTTAAAAAACCAAACATAAAACTACTGTATGATCCAGGAATCCTACTCCTAGGCATATATCCAGAGAACACCATGGTTTGAAAGGATACATACACCCCAATGTTCATTGCAACGCTGCTTACAATAGACAAGACATGGAAGCAAGCTAAATGTTCATCGGCAGATGAATGGATAAAGAAGATGTATTGCATATATACGGTGGAATATTACTCAGCCATTAAAAAGAATGAAACAATGCCATTTGTAGCAATATGGATGGACCTGGAGATTATCATACTAAGTGATGTTGATGTAAGTCAGACAGAGGAAGACACATATCATATGATACCACTCATGTGGAATCTAATTTTAAAAAATGATAAAGGTGAACTTTTTACAAAATAGAAACAGACTCATAGATATCGAAAACAAATTTATGGTTACCAAAGGGGAAATGTAGGTGGGGGGGGGATGAATTAGGAGTTTGGGATTCTTCATACGCACAGTAGTATATATAAAATAGATAATCAGTAAGGACCTACTATACAGCACAGGGAACTCTACTCAATATTCTGTAATAACCTATGTGGGAAAAGAAACTGAAAAAGAGTGTGTGTGTGTGTGTGTGTGTGTGTGTGTGTGTATGAATCACTTAGCTATACACCTGAAACTAACACATTATAAAGCAACTATACTCCAATATAAAATAAAAATTAAATGAAAAAAATTAAAAATGCTTAGTTTTAGGAAGTATGTCTGTGCTCTTGAATAGAAATTAAACAGTCTAATACTACAGATGAAGTAAATGCCCTTTAAAAGTCTGATGAGTTGAAAGTATTCTACAGTGGGGAATAAAAGGTTAATAAAATCTGTCTCTGGAAACTAAAAAAATTTAAAAAAGAAGCACACTTAGATCCAAGTCCTGTCATCAAGGCTTCCCATTCTGCCCTAACCTACATTTTTACTATTGTCAGCTAGTCAGCACAATTCATGTGTGGCGTGTGGATGGGTATATACATCAATTGGGAATTGTGGCCAGTTCTGGTTGCAGCTCTCTGATTCACTGTGTAGTCCTCCTAGGTCCCTGATTCCAACTGCCTCACTCCCTTTTATTGCACCAATAAGGCTTGAAATGGTCCCTGAGAACACGACCATTGGGGGTATATCTCTTTGATGTTTTCAAGCTCTCTGCTCACATCTTTTGGCCTCTATCCACGCCCCTACTTCTCAGAAGACCATTACAAAGAAGGTATCAGTACAGCACAGTGTGACCTGTGTTGTGAAGGCAGAATGACTATCTGATCAGCCTGAGGCAGTGCCTTTTTGGTAATCTTGCAAGAGAGGCAGAGTGGAGGGGCAGAATTACAGACATGAACATCGCCACAAATGAAAATTAAACTATCATTGGATTATTTTTGCACGTGTTGTCCCTTGTGTGGAATTTTTTGTTTTGTTTTCTATAGCTTTTCGGCTCCTTCTGAAGGCAATGAAATCTTTTTCTCCAATCAGAGAAATGTATCACCCTCATATAGAAGACATAAAAATAGAGCTGCTAGCTTGCCTTGTCAGGGAGGAGTACTGAAGCTCCATGCTGTCTTTTCCATCTAAATTTCTCTGTGATGCCCTGGTTACTCCATGGAACTCCAGGGTTCCAGGAACCCAGTTTGAAAAACATATTCAAATCAGTCATACATCCAGAATTCTCTGGCCCATTTTTCTTGTTCAATATAGATAGCGTCAAAAGTATCTCTGACCTCATGAACAATAAAATTCTTTGAAGGTTAACTGGACAAAACCTAACACAGGCAAGCCTGTCTACATGCCTGAGTTCTCTCTTCCTGGCTGAGTCTGGGGAGCTTTTACTATCAGACCTTCTCATTTCTATTCAAAATATACAAATTTATATTGTATTGATCAGTATCTCAATTTCCCTCTTCTATTCTAGAAACATGTAGAGAACAGGAACTGCATTTTATACTTGGTTATATTCCAACACTTCGTGCAGGAGTTAACATTTACTAAACTCTGTGCTTGTTTGTTTCTGTTGATAGTGATGATTATAACTCTCAGATTTTGAAAAAAAAAAAGTCTTTTGGAAAAAATTTTGAGTTTGACTGAAGTATGTTCCTGTTCTCCTCCGCTGGATTCATGGTCACTAGGCTTCTTCTGTACTCTAGGCCCTGATCTCCCTTTTCTTAGAGCACAGACTTTGGAAAACTTAGCACTGTAAATTCCTTTTCTGCCCCTTTGAGATGGAAATCATTCTAAAAGCCTCTTGCCAGCTTTACAACCTAAGACTCTCTTTTTCAAGGACTTGGGAACCACCTCTCTGAAATGTAATTCTCATGGACGTTAGGGCCCCATCTTCCAGCTTCTGTGAAGTTAGAACCCTAATTCCCACAGGGAACCCTGCTCTAAGTTGCAAACTATCTCTTAACATGAAAATGGGAGAAAGTTACTTTTCCTTTGGGCAAGGCCAATTAGTAAACATGGATGACCTGTAATTCTCCCCACCCATCTCTCTCTCCCTTTCCTCATC
Source organism: Aethalodelphis obliquidens (assembly GCF_003676395.1). Lineage (NCBI taxonomy): Eukaryota > Metazoa > Chordata > Mammalia > Artiodactyla > Delphinidae > Aethalodelphis > Aethalodelphis obliquidens. The sequence continues at coordinate 20,182,940 of NW_020837969.1, read as the reverse complement.
TCTTAAAAACTCTCTAGCTCTTTGTCTTAGTGGAATTGAGCTCAGACTGAGTTTTGGCCTCTCTGCCTTAACCTTGAGCAAAGTCTTCCTTACCTGTTTTACTTTGTCCAGTGCAAGTTACGCTTGGACAAAGACTTCTAGAAACAGCAAAAGCAAATGTTCCTCTGCTCAAACTCAACTTGCCATAATCATATGAAACTGTATTTATCAGAGAGATGAACAAGCTATTTTAAAAACTCTTTTACCGTCCGCCCAAGGAAAACTTTTTGCTATTGGTGATGGCAAGAAAAAATATGGAGAAAGCAGTTAGAATAAAACTGACAGAAAGCTGAGATGAACGGGTTTACACTTGTGCACTCTGTGTAAATACATTGATCAGCTTTCTGAAAAGCATTGGGCCAGCTCTTCCGCTGTATATATCCTTGTATGAAACTGCCTTTGGACTCTGCGGTAACTTTTGCAGGCCACAAGGGAACTTAAAGAGCACTGAAGGTATATTTTACTGCCTATTTCTAGACTATAAACATTATGCCCCTTTCTTCTTGGTAAAGTAACAGAATTTAAGCCATCCAGGTTTAGAGGTAAGAAGAAGCACATTTGAGCCCTTTCTGTGCCTATCTTTTCAGCTGGGCTGGCTACTCCAGACTCTGCCGTCAGGGTAGTAACAGAGTATACACTTGACTATCCATCCTAAATTCACTTAGAGTTGTGGAAAGCAGAATTAGCTCCAGGAAATATAAGGAAATAACCAGTTTCATAAAATTTTAGGCTGAAAATGATCTTTGTGGTTAGAGAGCCCCGTCCTTTCATTTTAGAGGTGAAGATAACATGGACTTCCTTGGAGTCACAAAATGAGCTAATGAGAGAAATGAGATTGAGAATTAGGAATCACAGAATCCTAGTCCACTGCCTTTCTATTAATTTCATGTCTGTTTCTGATGTTTTTCTTCTGTTTTTATCATTTGTTCCTATGTCCTTTGATTCTGTGTTTCCATGCTATCTCACATAGATCCCATAAGTCCATCCGCTGTAGGAGTTTATGGACTGTATGAGTCACTGCATCTAGGAATATGTATGTTTTTTGAAAGAAGAGTGCAGGGAAATATTACATGGAAACTCACGAATGATCCTTGGTAGGATTTCTTTCTGCAGAGTGGATAATTTTTGTGCTGGGAGAGAGTGTTTCCTCTATGCCTTCCATCCCCTATGTTCTCTCTGCTGCAGACAGAAATCTTTGACATTACAATTCATTGATGAATACAGTCCAAATCAAAGGCAGATTCTGAACACAGGGCAGTATTTGAACACAAATGACTTCAACATACAGCTTACAAGAAGGTGACTCAATATATTTTCATCTAAATTTTCTCTCTCCAGACTGGAGAAACTCTTAGTTGGTAAATTCTCATTTCTATTTACTGAGAGAAGAATAAGATTGTAGGGACAGTCCAAAAAATAACTATCACTGCTTTTTGACAGTTCCATCTCTTTTTATGTCAGTTTCATTCCCAGGCTTAAATAGAGTCAACCGAAGAAATGCCAACATTTCAAAAAAAATGACATTTCAAAAAAAAAATCAATTAACCAGCTTAGACACACACACACACACACACACACACACATACACTCTCTATGGTGAGTCTTGTGCAAAATCCTTCCTTAATAAAGTAGATCTGAAATGTAATGTGTTAAGGGTTGGTTCATCATATTCTTTAACTTTCTTCTTTAAATAGAGTTTCTTCCACTACACTGGGAAATTTCAGCCTCCAGTGTCATTAATAAACTTGTATCTTCATACCACACTGCATTGGTTCTGAAGCTTATAGGCTGTTTCTATACTCGGTTTCCATGTGAATTTAATGTCATTGTAGTTTCCTACATTTTCTGCCTTTCCAGTCTAACTCCTGGCATCATCAAAATATTACCGCCTTTTAAGATACCCCATGTTCCCAAAGGGCTATTCTTTGAACAGATAAAAACTTAAGAGTGGAAATGACCTTTTAGCAGATCCTTGATTTTTATGCCTGTTAGCAAGTTGTACATTTTGAGAGCCACCTTTCTGAGATTTTTAAGGCTGTGGATCCATTTTGTAGTTTTCTTCTCCTACATAAAATACCATTCTCTAAAAAGGGAGCAGTGACTCTGTTCAACATTGTACATTAGAAAATCTATAAGAAAAAAATGTTTAAAATACTTATAATGAGTCTCAATGGTATCAAATATCATGAAAGAAAGTAGTAGGATACATATTAATGGAAAATGTTTGAATTTATAAATGAAAAGAAAAAAATGGAAATAAGGGGATATAGGGGTAGAAACACAGGAGGACACAGGAATGAAGTCCATTTATTTTGTTACTTTATGTTACTCGTATCATTACTTAGAGTTTTACTTTAAAATTATTAGACATTGATATGAAAAGGAGATCTAAGTGTGAGATAATTGAGGTTATAATTTGCTATTACTGATACACTGAATACTTAAAGAATAGAAAGTAATTTTTTTCTATAAATGAGGTTTTGGAGAATAAATGATCACAATTTTAAATGCCAGACCTGGAACTGTGGTGTTACCAGTGTCATTTTTTTCTCAGTAAGTATTATGATAGTATTTTAAAAATCTAAAAGTAAAATTCCTTAGTTTGTGCTTTAACTAAAAATTATACACTTATGCCAAACTGCAGAAAATTGGATTTGAACACACGGTATTAGGTGTCAAGCATTTAAAAGGCTTGAGCGTTTAAACAATATTTAGAATGAAAATTTGTTTAGAGTTGTGATATTTGTGTTTTACTCCCTACTGCATCCCAAGTAACTAGAACTTACACCTTGGCATAAATTAAACAGTAAATATTTGCTGGACTGACGTCCTGGGTCACCATTTCTCACGGCACTGTCAGAGAAACACTGGCGTGTTGCTTTTTGCTCTGTGAGAAGGGGGTTCTCTGGTTAAAGACATTTGGGAACCACAGCATACGAAGATTCCAGATACTCAGGTTCTGGGTAATCACAAATCTCTGAGAACTCCTTTGCTGAAGGAAGGTGTGACTGTGGTTCATCCCACTGACTACGGTAACCTTGACGTAAATAATAACCATGGCAGTTTTCCAGTGGGAGATGCTATCCTGAGCCCCTCTTGCTCTCGTACACAATATGTCACGATACCTGCTGTCTACTCCACCAAGAGATCTGCTTTGAGTCTAGATCCCATCTAGAAAATCATTTTTTTTTAAATAGATAGAAAGTCAGCATTCATTCTTTGATGATCTTCCAAAGAAAGTGAAGATCTCATGGAATAGCAAATTCACATCGTCACATTTTGCAAAAAAAGTCTGAAGAAATTCTGATTAATATAGCTTTTAAACTATAGATCAATTTTGGGAGAACTGGTGTCTTAACCATATTCATATTCTGATAAATCAACACCACATGCCTCTCCATTTACATAGGGCTTCTTTAACGTCTCTCTGCAATATTGCAGTTTTCTATGTACGTGACTTGCAAAACTTTGTTAGATTTACATTTACTATTTCATATTTGTTGATGTTTTCTTACAACCAATTTCAATTTCTGATTGTTCTTTGCTAATATATAGAAATAGAATTGATTTTCGTATATTCATCATGTATTCTGCAGTTATCCTTAATTATACCTTCTAGTAGCTTTCTACATTTTACAAAGGATTTTTCACATAGACAAAATGCTTTGTGAATATGGAGAGATTTGCTTCTTTCTTTCCAATTTGGATGCTTTTTATCTCTTTTTCTTAGGTTATTTTCCTAGGTTATACTTCCAGCATAATATGGGATAGAGATGGTGGGAGTGAACGTTTGCATCTTGTTCCACTTGCTTAGGGAGAAAGCAGAGGCTCTCATCACCGACTATGATGTTATCTGCTCTTTGCCAGATAAGAAATCCTCCTTCTGTTCCTCATTTGCTGAGCTTATTTTTCCCTCTTCAGGAATGGTCATGAGATTTTTGTCATCTGCTCTTTCTGCATCTATTGAGATGATCATATTTTTTCTTACACTGTTAATGTGGTGAATTACGCTGATTTTTTTTTTTTTAATGTTAAGTCAACCCTGTATTCTCAGAATAAATTTGACCAGCACAGACATGGAAGTTATCTCGCTGTCAAGGGAGTGGGAATAAAAGGCTCCTATACTTTTATTGACCTGGGGTGAGGGTGGGGACTGGGGTCGGGGGAGGGCTAGGACTGGAAAAATAGCGGTAGGAGTCCCATAGGGGAAAAGTGGCTTCTTCAGGGTTACTCCCTCCTCCCCTGATATGGAGTGCTGAAGAAGACTTCAGCAGAAGATCCAGGTAGAGAAACCTAGGAATGAAGGCACTTGAATTAGGAATGCAAATATTCTTAAGAGCCTGGCCTGGTGGGGGGTCCAGAGTCCTTGACTGCAACTCTCTTCAGAGAATGCAGTGCACTAGCTCTGCACGAAGTCTGGGGTGGGGAGGGCAACATTCCCCAGTGATCCCGCTAGGTGAAGCCCTTGTAATTGCTGATGGTAGCAGATCCCAAGATACTTAAAGTGAGGAATGCCTTTTAATGTTCATTAAAAAAACAGTATGGAGTTTTGGACTCGATTTAATAGTAAATCCTTGCTTGTTTCAATATTAATATATTTTTTCCAAAATATTTACTTAAACTTATATTTTACACTCATCATCTTTTTCCTGTGGCTATGAGGACTGCCTAGGACATCTCTGTATATCCCCAAAGTTCACAAGTATCCAAGCTTGAGGAACATATCACTGGATACAGGGAGCCTCCAACACTAATCTCTGATTTTATGTTACCTGAATTTAGATGAAAACTTTGAAGCGTATGGGGAAAAGAAAACCTTATTTTTCTTGAATAATGTAAACTATGGGTTTACAAAGATTGATAGGTGTGTGTGTGTGTGTGTGTATATATATATATATATATATATATATATATATATATATATATATATAATTGCCTGCTTTTTTTCAAGAAAATAAAAATGAGATACACATATAGAGAAAAATTATTCACAAATAGAATAGGAGAATTGGTATTAAAGATCAGAAGTCTTGGAAAGTGTAGAGCCTTTCTAACTCCATAAGTTTGCCTCTCTCCTAGTTCTGTTAAACTAATATGTTCTGACATATGTTCTGTAGCAATGACAGACTTTCCAGTGTTCTGCATCCCCCAGAAGAAGACAGTCCTAGGCATGTTACCAAACGACATCCTTTTTTGTGTTTTCACTTTTCAAGACATTCACATTTTCAAGACATTCTGAGTTCACTTACAATTTTCAGGTAGAATTTTATAAGACTAACAAAGGTTTATTATTGTCTAAGAGTTAGGCCAAAAGGAAAAGCTTTTTCCAATTTTATACTCTTAAATCCTTTTACAAAATGCTTGCTTTAACTTTTCTGGTAGTGATATGCATTTACATCAGCAAAAATACAGTGAAAAATAACCTTCATAATTTCTTTTCTAGTTCATTCAAACATGCTGCCTTGCCTTACCTTACCTTTTGTTTTACCTGTAACTATTCCATTACTAAATGTGTCAGTTTCAGGGGCACCTTTCATAGTATCTTTAATTACCTCCAAGGTTCTCTGCAGCCTGTTTTCCCTTGGGTCCTGCTGCCTTCTTCCCTCAGCCAGTCTTCCCACATCCTCCTTGGACTGTCTGGTCTCATAATTCTTAAGCAAGTCAGAATGTTCCCTACAATATGCTGCTTCATGCATCCTGACTCTAGCCGAGTAAAAATCCTGGCAGAGTTCCAATTTATTCTCTGCTCGAGATTTTATTTAGTTGAAGGAATTTTGCTTCATAGAAGTTTTTTTCACCCATCTTTCATAAGAATAACTTAGTATATTTTTACTCTGATAATTTTTGACGGCATTTATTCTCTTTGAAATTAATCTTGGGTTTTTATTTTACCAGTTCTTATGGATTATTTAATTTAATACAATTTAATTTTTATTACTTTGTAATTTTTTTCAGCTTTATTGGAAGTTTCATTGACAAATAAAATTGTGAGATATTTAAAGTGTACAAAGCCATGATTTGCTATACGTATACATTGTGAAAGAAGTCCCCCCATCAATGTCGTATTATCTACTATAGTCATCATGCTATAATCAGATCCTCAGACCTTATTTATTTTATAACTGAGATTGTATCTTTTTACCAGCCTCTCCCTATTTCCCCCATTCCCTCCATTCTCCAGTCCCAGGCAAATAATTTTCTACTCTCTGTTTCTATAAGTTTGACTTTTTTTTCCCCAGGATTTCAAATATAAGTGATGCCATGCATTATTCGTCTTTCTCTGTTTGGCTTATTTCACTTAGCATAATGCCCTCCAGGTTCATCCATGCTGTTTCAGATGACAGGATTTTCTTTCTTTTTAATTTTGTCTGAATAATTACCTATCTATCTATCTATCTATCTATTTTTTCTTTATCCATTCATCCCACAATAGAAACTTTGTTTCTGTACCTTAGCTGTTGTGAATAATGCTGTAATCAACACGGGAGTAGAGATATCTCTTTCAGATAATGGTTTTACTTCCTACGGATATATACCTGGAAGTAGGATTGCTGAATCATATAGCAGTTCTATTTTTAATTTCTTGAGGAACTGCCATACTGTTTTCCATAGTACCTATACTAATTTACATTCCCACGAACAGTACACAAAGGTTCTCCTTTTTTGCACATTCTAGCCAGCATTTATTGTCCCTTGTTCTTTTGATAATAGCCATCCTAACGGATGTGAGGTGATATCTTATTATGGTTTTGATTTGCATTTCACATACCTTTTGGCTATCTGTATGTCCTCTTTGGAAAAAAATGTCTTCTACTGTGTTCAGATCTGCTCATTTTTTAATCTGTTTTTCTTTTTTTTTTTTGCTACTGAGTTGTATGAGTTGCTTGCATAGTCTGGATATGCGGTTTGCAAATATTTTCTCTCATTCCATAGGTTACCTTCTCATTTTGTTGGTAGTTTCCTTCATTGTGCAGAAGCTTTTTATTTTGATGTAGTCCCCCTTGTTTATTTTTGCTTTCATCGCCTTGACTTTTGCTGTCAAATCCAAAAAAATCATTGCCAAGAACAATGTCAAAGAGCTTACATCCTGTTTTCCTCTAGGAGTTTTATGTTTCTAACAACCAAGATCTAAAAATCAAGACTTTAATCCATTTTAAATTGAATTTTGCATATGGTATAAGACAGGAATCCAGTTTAATTTTTTTGCATGAAGATATCCAGTATTCCCAACACCATTTATTGAAGAAACTATTCTTCTCCCATGTATATTCATGGCTCTTTTGTTGAAAATTAGGTGATCATTTATGTTTGGATTTATTTCTAGGCTCTCTGTTGTGTTCCATTGATATATATATATATATATATTTTTTTTTTTTTAATGCCAATACCATACTGTTTTGATTGCTGTAGCTTTGCAGTATTGTTTGAAATCAAGAAGTATAATGCCTCCAGCTTTGTTCTTCCTTCTCAAGATTGCTTCTGTTATTTGGAATCCTTTGTTCTTTTTTATATGAATTTTAAGATTGCCTTCACTATTTCTGTTAAAGATACCGTTGAAATTTTGATAAGGATTGCACTGAATCTGTAGATCACTTTGGGTAGAATGAACACTTAATGATATTAAATTAGTGATATTAATGATATTAATTCTTCCAATCCATGAATATGGAATATCTTTCCATTTATGTGTGTCCTCTCAAATTTTTTTCATTAACTTTTATAGTTTTCAGTGTACAGATCTTTCACTCCCTTGATTAAATTTAAACTAATTATTTTTTGACGCTACTGTAAAGGGCTTGTTTTCTTAATTTCTCTTTCTGGTAGTTTTTTATTAGTGTATAGAAACACAACTGATTTTTGTATATTGATTTTGTATCCTGCAACTTTAATAAAATTTTAAAATTAATTCTAACAGTTTTTCAGTGGAGTCCTTAGAGTTTTTTGATAAATAACTATTAATTCACCTGCAAATAGATTCAGTTTTACTTCTTCCTTTCAGATTCAGTTATCTTTTATTTTTTTCTTGCTTAATTGCTCTGGCTAGGACTTTTAGTGCTATGTTGAAAAAAACTGGTGACAGTGGACACCTGATCTTAGAGGAAAAGATTTCCGTTTTTCACTATTGACTCTAATGATAGCTGTGGGCTTATCATATATGGCCTTTATTATGTTGAGGTACATTTTTTCTACATCCAATTTGTTGAGAGTTTTTATCAGGAAAGGATGTCAAATTTTGTCAAATGCTTTTTCTGCATCTGCTGAGATGGTCATTCATTCTGTTAATGAGGTGTATCACATTGATTGGTTTGTTTATGTTGAACTATTTCATCCCTAGAGGCCTAGAATGAGTATGACATAGAGGACATAAAAGAACTGTCCCTCAGTTGTTCTCGGTTCCTGTGTACCTTTCCAAATGTGAGTCTCTTACTCTGCTGAGTGTAATTCTAGTATTAAAAAGTATATATTTTTTCATTTGAAAAGCATGAAAATGAATGGGGCCCTTTCCTCCCCTGTAAATAGTAAAGTGTTCCAATATTTTGGGAAAACACTGTGTTGAACTTAATGAAGAAAAAATAATTATGTGCTCAATATTGCTATTCCTATGAGATTTTCAAAAAATAATCATACATGATCTTTACCTTGCTGATTGACTTCAATCTTAATTCCTCAGTAGGATTTAATTCCTCTGTAATAGTTTATAGTAAACGCCATGTGAGATTCCCAAACCTAACTGTGTAAAACAGAATTTTAAATTCAATCCCCATTTACCAAAACCGATCCTCCCTTATTTATATTTCTTAGTAGATAAAACAGTGCCTTAATCTATAGTTGCCCTTGCTCAGGCTAAAAGTGTTAGGGTCATCTGAGATTTCTTTCTGTTTTACATATATATCTAATCAGTCAGCAAGTTATGTCATTCTATTTCCAAAATATTCCCCGAATTTGACATTTTCCCTATCAGTAACCCAAGTTGTTGCCATCATCATCTCTTCCTTAATGAATTCCTATCAGGATTAATTATACTGTTTCTCCTGCAACTCCTAGAGTCAGTCATTCTCTTCCCAGCTCCCAGACCCCAATGTCCTTTCAAGTTGTAAATTTGATTTTGCAGCTCTTTTGCTTAAAAATCTTCGCTGTTTTCCCAATGCAATTAAATAAAATCCCAACCCTTACAATGACCCCATTTAGTCTGTCCCTTGCTTATGTTTCAAGACCTCACCCACTTACACTAGTTCCTGATATTTTGTCAACCCTGGCTTATGGACACACCAAGTTTATTCCTGTCTCAGAGATTATGTTTTTGCTCTTTTTTTTTAGGCAAATGCTTCTCCCCAAGGTTTTTACGTGCCTCCTTGCCCCAGACTCTCATGTTCTATTCCAACATCCTGTTTTATTTTATTTATAGCAATTAGCATTTGTAGCAATTATATTATTTATATACAATGCTCTACTAACTAGTATGTGAGGTCTGAGATGATAGGAATTGGATTTTTCTTACTCACCATTATAGCGTCAAATGTCTAGAAGAATGTCTGGCACTACACCACAGTGCCTTTAATGGAGCCCTAAGCATTGTGTTAAAAGAGAGTGAGTTTGAATAGCTGAGACCTAGATTCTTGGTGCAGAATCTTCAACTGATGAACATTTCCTTAGGAGAACCAATGATTTTTATGAGACATAGAGATATATGATGGTCACAGATGGGATGCCATGTAATGTATACCTACATCTGCTCACTGTGAAACAAACTGACATTTTATGATTCAATTTTATTTGTGCAAAAGATGAATGATTAAGATAGCTGGATTGTAAGAGTTTGGTGTAAACTGAAGTTTAACTCTGTTGAAGGTAAAAAAGTAATCCAGTACAGATTTACAATGCCACACATTGCTTATTTTTTAGCTTGACTTCATCATTTCAAATATACAACTACAAACACACAAGATCAACCAAAGCATAGAAACTGTTGTAAGGATATCCAAGATCCTGAGTAAACACGCTTCTCTCTCCTGAATTATCCTAGGACATTGCTTATATTTGTAAAATTATTTTATTTTTGATGATGTATCCCTAGGGTACATGCTTTTTATGATAGTAAACTATTGAGAGATTAACTCAATGTTATGTTATTAGTTTAATACACAATTCATTCTGATCAAAATGATAAATTATCAGTGTATAATAATTTATAATCTATTTTCTGCATTTATGCAATTACATTTAAGATGATGGATGGATTGTTACAAAATATGCCGCTCATGCCTCCAAAAATATACCAAATAAAAAATTATGTAAAATACAATAGTAACAAGGATAGTGAAGTTTAAAAAGTAATTAACTGTGGACACTTGCGACTCCAAGTCCATGTAAACTGTCAAACAGCAAGACTGACTCATGATGCTAACACTTAAGTGAGAAAATGTGAATTAAATTCTAGACCAATAAAGAATAAAAATGGAATATGAAAGATTGAAGGGCAAGAGAAACAGAGACTGCAATGTAAATGTATTTAGGCAGAAAAATCAAAAGATATTTGTGTAAATATTTAATATCTTGAGATTAATTCAGACTAATTCTACAGCAACAGACAATCTCAGTGGTCTGGATTAAAAAATGATACTAGCTTTAATGTAGAGGTGTAAGTGCATTAGTTAATTATTAGATACTTTAACTTTTAAAAATATATAAAAAATACTATTTTAGGGCTTCCCTGGTGGCGCAGTGGTTGGGAGTCTGCCTGCCGTTGCAGGGGACGCGGGTTTGTGCCCCGGTCCGGGGGGGATCCCGCGTGCCACGGAGCGGCTGGGCCCGTGAGCCATGGCCGCTGAGCCTGCACGTCCGGAGCCTGTGCTCCGCAATGGGAGAGGGCACAACAGGGAGAGGACCGCAAAAAAAAAAAAAAAAAAAATACTATTTTAACTTGGCAGAGAATTTTAAAAGATTCTCTGAGGTTACAATGGTCCATAAATGTATTTCATATAGGACCCCTATTTCTGACACACCTAATTTACACATATAGGGCCAGGGAAATGAGTTCCAAATGTATGAGTCACATTTAAGCCTGAAATGGCAAATGAACATGAATAAGAGCCATTTTAACTGTATGACTTTGAATATAAAAATCACATAATCTTTATTTTTAAGGACAGTATAGATGTAGTGAATTATAACTTTAATGAGTTAAGATAACTAATTTGATATGAAATAATCAGGTACTGTTTTGATACTTCTTTCATGTCTGTAAAGGAAAAGCACTTGGACAGAATTAGGGTACCATCCAATACTCACATAATTTGATTTCACAGGAAATGAAAGGATATTCTATCTGTATAATATTCATACCATCTATTTATCTCAGTGTTATTGATGTGTATCATCAATCACACTTCAGTGTTAAAGAATTAGAGTTTCCTGTTAATATGCAAATATTTTAGCTAAATATAACCATGTTTAACCACTAACAACAACAAAAAAATATAGTCACGTATCAAAGAGCCAAGTTATTAAGGTAAGGAAGCACTTTTGAGAAAAATGGATGTAGCATTTGGTTTCAGGGTTCTGCAGCAGGGTGGTGCCTTGAAAAGGACAACAGGGTAACATAAAGACGAAGGCCCAAGGAGAGCAAAAACTCACACACAGGTCACGAGCTTCCCTGAAGACCTAATTAACCTACTGTGCCTTTTCTTAAAGTGTGTAAAAAAAATTCTTAAGTAAATGCTGAATTCAACTTTTTTTCCATCTAATATTAACCCTGAACATTGTGAATTGTTTCTGTGGGAAACACTAATGTCTTTACTCAAGAGCATTCTTTTAGGACCAAAGTCTGCCTTAATACTTAGAGAGAGGGACCAAGATGGTGACCTAGGAGACTCTTGGAATTTCTTCTTCCCATAGATGTATTAAATGTACAGCTACACACAGAGCAATTCCTTCTGAGAAAAATCCAGAAACTATCTGAATGACTTCTGTATATTGGATAAATGAGAAACAGGTAACAGGAAGGAAAGGCTGAGACACGATCTCACTATCAATCCCAGTCCTGGCACAGCACCTTACAAACGGGAGGGAACATGCAACTCCCAAGCTTCTCCCTGAGGAACTAAGGATTTGGATCACACACATAGCCCCTCATCTTTTAAGACTCTCATTTGAGCTATGAGCCCCCAAAACTTCCAGCTCTGAAAGCCAATGAAACTTGAGTATACAAGTCTCACAGGATTATAGCAAAGACAGAACAGTTCTTAATGGACATAAAGGGACTCCCGGCACCTGATCCCCAGGGCACAGCACAGAGGGAGCAGGTATATACACCAAACTCCCTGGAAGGAGTTTAACTGCCTACTTTACAAGCTGCTGCCTGAGAATGCAACATCTAATTAGAGAGCACCCTGATGCTGACTGTGATCCTCCCTGGAGCCTGAAAGATCCAGTGTGAACTTCCCCCACCATTTCCCTTCAGCTTTCTCTCCAGTAATAAAACCAAGTCTCCAGTATCTTCCTGGAAGGAGCTTATTGACACATCTCGTACCCCAAACTTTACGAATGTCACCTGAGGATGGATCCTAAATCACCTAATTCTGATCATCAATGGGCTTGCATTCATGAGTCCCACAGGACAAACAAAGAAGCAGTTTTTAACCAGGCACAGCAGCAATACCTCCCCAACCCCATGGCTACACACCCTGGCTTAGCACAAAGGGAGAGAAGGCAAAAATGCCTATCTCCCAGTTTCTTCCTGGGAGTGGTTTAATTTCATAGTTTCCCAGCTGCTGCCTGAGAGTCTGGCTTCTAATCAGCCTCCATCTAGGTGCTGACTATGATCCTTTCCTCTGGGACACTGACAGGTCTTCACATACCCTCACTTACTAGAAGCCACAAAGAACAAAGATGGCAGCTTAGGCAACCACAAAGGTTGACAGACAACCACAAGTTTGGGTCTGGCTGATTGACAAGGTTCATTTACATGAGGTCAGTCTGCCAAGATTGGGAGAGGTGGCTATCTTATCCAATGAGCAGAAACCAACACAGAGGATCAAGGAAAATGAAGAACAAGGGAGAGGTTCCAAATAAAAGAACATGATAAGTCTCTAGAAGCTGATCTCCATCAAACAAAGGTGAGTGATTTACCAGATGGAGAACTCAAAATAAGTCATTAAAGGTGCTCATTGAAGTCAGAAGAGCAATGCATGAACAAAGTGAGAACTTCAACAGAGATAGAAAATATTTTAAAAGTACCAAACAAAGATCATAGAGCAGAAGAATGCCATAACTGAACTGAAAACTTAAATAGAGTTCAAGAGACTAGATCAACTGGAAGAATTGATCTGTGAATTCAGACAGGGCAGTGGAATTCATACAGAGAAGAAAAAAAATAAGAGTAAAGACTGATTAAAGAACTTATGGGACGGGCTTCCCTGGTGGCGCAGTGGTTGAGAGTCCGCCTGCCGATGCAGGGGACACGGGTTCGTGCCCCGATCCGGGAGGATCCCACATGCCACGGAGCAGCTGCGCCCGTGAGCCATGGCCACTGAGCCTGTGCGTCCGGAACCTGTGCTCCGCAACGGGAGAGGCCACAACAGTGAGAGGCCTGCGTACCACAAAAAAAAAAAAAAAAAAAAGAACTTATGGGACATCATCAAGTGGACACTGTACACATTATAGGGTCCCAGAAATAGAAGAAAAAGAGAAAGAGGCAGAAAATCTATTTGAAGAAATAATAACTGAAAACATCCCTAACCTGGGGAAAGAAACAGACATCCAGATCCAGGAAGCCCAATGAGTACCAAATAAGATGAGTTTAAAAAACCCACACTAAGATACATTATTATTAATTATAATTTAATTGTCAAAAAGGTAAAGACAGAATCTTAAAAACAGCAAGGGAAAAGCAACTTTTTTTTATGTACAAGGGAACCCCCTACAAAGCTATCAGTGGATTTTTCAGCAGAAACTTTGTGTTTTATAGATATAATATTTCTCAGCCATAAAATAGGACATAGTGTCATTTGTGATAACATGGATGAACCTGAAGGGCGTTATGCTAAGTGAAATAAGTCAGAGAGAGAAGACATTATGCTAAGGGAAATAAGTCAGAGAGAGAAAGACAATTACTGCATGGTATCACTTACATGTGGAATCAAAAAGAAAAAAAAAAAGAAACAAAGAGTCAAACTCACAGAAACAGAGAGTAGAATGGTGGATGCCAGAGGCTGGAATGTGGGAAAAATAGGAAGAGGCTGGCAAATGGTTACAGACTTTCAGTTATAAGATGAATAAGAGCTGAGGTCTTAATGTGAAACATGATGACTCTAGTTGATAATACCGTACCACATAATTGAAATTTGGTAAGAGAGTAGAACCTAAATGTTCTCATGTAAATAAATAAACAAATAAATAAATAAATTTCTGGTGATGGATACATCAATTAACTTGATTGGGGGAATCCTTTCACAATGTATATGTATATCTAATCATCATATACACTTTAAGCATATTTGACAACTTTACCTTAATAAAGCTTTTAAAAAGTTAGTTTAGTTTACTAATGTGCCAAAATTATGTTTTGATTTAAGTTCAGTGTACTTAAATGAAATATATGGAGTAAATCTGTCTCTAAATAACAGAACCCTAGCTTAACATTTCAACAGAAAATAAAGAAAATTCAGGGAGAGAATCTGTGATTGCATTTAATTTTCACAATAATGTATCATAACAAAAATAATACCTATGATGCAGATATTAATATTAGCATTTTACATGTAAGGAAACTTTCAGAAATTTATAGTTCAGAACTTTCAGAAGTTCATAGTGCTACTCAATAGTGGAGTAGGGTTTGAAAATACATGTGACTCTAAAATCTATGCTCTTTACACTACAGTGCAGTAAGTCCCCTACATATGAACGAGTTCCGTTCTGAGAGTGCATTCATAAGTCCAATTTGTTTGTAAGTCCAACAAAGTTAGCCTAGGTACCCAACTAACAGAATTGGCTATACAGTACTGTACTGTAATAGGTTTATAATACTTTTCACACAAATAACATGTAAACAAACAAAAAATAAAGAAAACATTTTTAATCTTACAGTACAGTACCTTGAAAGGTACAGTAGTATAGTACAACAGCTGGCATACAGGGGCTGGCATCAAGTGAACAGGCAAGAAGAATTACTGACTGGAGGAGGGAGAGGAGGTGGGAGATGGTAGAGTGAAGGATCGTCAGCAGTAGATGGGAGGGCAAGCTGCAACGTCACTCACGCCTGACGCTGATGGAATGCAGGTTCTCATCTTTGAAAGTTCGCAACTTGAAGGTTTGTATGTAGGGGACTTACTATACATAATTTTACAGCATGCAAAATACTATGTATAGTGTGTTGAGATAATTTAATATATAACTTGAGTGCTATACTTGTCATTTCTGCTCAGGTTACATTTCTAGTTCCTTAATCTAAAAGAAAATGGCATTCAGTTGAATTAACTAGATTTTAAATGAGCACCTCCTCAACCAGAGCAAACTTAATGAAAAGTGGCAAGGGTGACTTCGCTGCCTGAAAGCAGGCATTCTCATGTGATTCTATATGTACTTGGCATAATGACATTTGTAGTAGCAGCCCAGATGACAACAAATATGTTCACTTACTCACTATGATTTCTATAAAAGCAGAAAATCATATAAGTTATGTTTCTTTGGATGGTCACATGCTTAGCACACAAAAACACATGCATGACCAAAAAAAGTCATACATCTAAAACACAGTCCAAAATGAATTTCAAATAGCTTCTGAAAGTTAGAAAAAATGTAACAGGATTTAAAACTGCAGCATGAACTGAAACCAATTTTTTCTGAACTTGAAGTGAACTAAAAGCTATTTGCATATATATTTATTCATCAGTTGCCAAAGATTTAATTTTATAATTAATGCATGCTCTCATTAAGTATAAATTAAACATATATTTCTCTAATATCCATGCTATTAAATATATTTTTTCAATGATTAGAAAACCAACAAAAACAATCCAGTTTAAAAATAGTGGATAAAAGTTTTTACTAGGCAGTTTATACAATGTGAAAACCAAATGCCTACGCATATGAAAAGATGCTCAACCTCACTAGTAATTAGAAAATACAAATTTAAACAGTGCCTACATCACTGAATAGTATATCTTTATTTTCTTAAGCACTTAAGTGACTCAACAGATATTTATTGAGAACCTGTATTATGCCAGGCATTGCAATAAGAGCTAGGGATGCAGAGATAAGCATTTCCACTCTCAAGATGCTTCTGGTCTCAGTAATACAGATATGAAAATTTATACTTTCAATATTGTATACTAAGCATATAATAGTGACAAGCAGAAACTATCATGTTTAGGTCTATCGAGTTTCCAGGAAAGACTCAAAGAAGATGACACAGTTCTGTATGAATAAAGCAAGGAGTAGAACTTTTAACAAGGAAAGAAGGAGAAAAAGGAAAATCAATGAATGGTGGTGCTTGGAAGAAAGGCTTGAACCAGGTCATGTAGGATATTAGACACACACTTTATATATTTGAATATCATTGCAAAAGCAACTGGGGAGCAATTACAGTCTTTAAACAGAGGAGTTATTTAATCAAATTTCATTTCAGGAAGTCCATTTGGGCTACTAAGTCAAGGGGGCAATGATTAGCATTGGGGAAACCTATTGGTACGCCATTGTAGAAATTCTAGTGCAAATAATAAAATTATCAACTAAGACAACTGACAGTGATGATGGAAAAACTGTTGAATTATTTCATATATTTTGAGGAAGGTATACAGATCAATCATCATGACCAACTTGATGCTAGTTATGAGGAACAATTTTTTTTTTAAATTTAAACTTCTAATTATTTTGGCTTGAATGCCTGTGAAGGTGGTGTTTCAATCTATTATAATTAAGAATAAGAAAAACAAAGTAGGTTTTAGGGTGTAATAAAAACCGTGAATTTAACTTTTGATATTTTGAGCCTATGGCTGGGAATGCCCAATACTCAGTTCACAATATGGAGCTGAAGAAAACAGGTCCCTGGTAGAGAAGATGTGTAGCTCCCAGACAAAGAGTACGTACAGAGTAAGGTGAATAAAAGTTCAGGAACAGAACAATGAGGAATACTCACATTTAAAGGGTTAGTGGAAGACTTCAAACTAGAGAATGTTAAAAAGTGTTTAGAGAATTATGAAGGAAAAATCAGGAAAGAACGAAACCATGGAAGTGAACCCCTCCAGGAGCCTCTTACACTCATGACTACAGGTTTTACTTACTGTACACCAGAGGGAAGAGACACACACAGAAACAGTACAGTAATTAATGTGAGAGTACTCTTTCATCCTCAAATTGATGCGTAGACAGGAAGTGAATCCTAGAGAAGTATTCCATTATCAGTCACTGGGGAACACGGGGAGGGAATTAGGATCAGTGGAATCTAACATTTGATGGTCTGTTTTTTAAATGCGCTTTTGCATATGCATATTTGTAAAAATTTTATCATTGTATTTTATTAATACTATAATCTTCATGGTTTATCCCTAATTTGTGTAAGTAAACTATCTGCTGTATCCAGGGTTAGCAATATTCTAGCCCGGCTGACATATGAAGTTGGGCCAGCACGACAGTAGCTCAAAGGACCTATTTTTGTTCCAATGTGCCCCACACTTTGGGGCATTCCTATAACCATTCCCTGTTTTCAGTATTTTTAAACAATTCAGTCATGAGTTTTATCAGAGTAGACAAGCATGAAATGAATTTTTTATCATGGCTTATGAATGACAGGAGAGCTCAGAGATCAGTAACATTAGAAGGCATTGGTGCTTGATGTTTAACTTTTCCTTTTTATTTAAGTAGGCAAATCCCTTCGAGCATTATTGTGAAATCCCAAGGAGAGTGGTTGTCCTAATTTTAAAGTGATGTATTGCTCTAAAGAGATGACTCTCTTAAATAGCAGTCTTTGCTATTGGAAAACGTGGACCTAAGTTTTGTGATTACACGTAGCTATTATGCCATTTATATTTATCTCAATAATATATTGTTCAATTCAGAACTGATTTCGAAAACTATTTCATTGTTTAATGTTTGTAATACTCTAATCTGAAGGGTAGTGTATCATATTACGTTATTAATTTGAGAATATTGAAACAAGATTCTGTATTAAAAATCAAATATAGCAAGCAGATGGATATCTGTACACATTTTTCATTCTGTTAAGTTTGCAAATAAGTACCGTGTTTGAATACTACATAATTGGCCTACATCTCTCAACTCCTAATGTATAATAAAATTGTCAAATTGAATATCCTCAGAAGTTACACCCTGCTACTTCTTTTACATTTATACATTCACATTAAACTGTTCACGACTATTATTTATTGACTCAAAGGATTTAAATTAAATTTATTGGTATTAAAAACCTATAAAGAAAACAGATTTTATTTTTATTCCTCATTTTGATTTTTCAAGGGCATTGGAAGAATTGGGGGACCTTGAATGTGAGGAATCATTTCTTTTAAGGTCATGATGAGGGTGGGCAGCTAGTCAGCGGGCACCATTATTTGAGGTGGCCCAACAATTCTATCTCCTACTCCACTTGGTCTGAGGGATTATAAAACATACAGTAAGAATAGACAGAACTAAATGTAAATTCTCAGTTGTTTCTGCCATTGCGCAGTGTAGGCCCCTTTCCATTGTGCACCATTGAAGAGAACTGCTGCAAAAGTTTTCTACCAGTACAATTAAACTGCTACTACCTGGCAGGAAAAACAATGTGCCGAGAAAAAACAAATAGCTTAAGGCACATCTTCTGCCAAAGGACTTGGTAGGTTAAGCTTGAACATGCTCTGACGTGTTTCCTCAGCCCTCCTGTGGCAACATACAGCTATTCCTTGCATATGTGCTTCTTTTTAATTGCTTCTTGCCTATTTATCTTGTTTCTAGAACAAGATTTTTGAATCCAGGGCAGATCATGCAGTCTTATTTTTTGTCTACTATAATTCTAGAGCAAAAATTTATGGATAGTAATTATGTTAGTGGTCAGGTGAAGGTCTAAAGTTGTGTGGTTTAAATATTCTGCAGTAAAAATCCTTTTTTCAATATCTGCTTTTGAATGGCATCTGTGTAAGTGCACTTGACACGGTCTCTCCCAGCTTCCTAAGATGAAAACCAACACCACAATACAAAATGAGGACAGAGAAATTTGAGGAAGGGTTGGGAGAGAGATAGCTCAAATAATTACTTAGGAAACAATGTTCAATTGAAGGAAATCAATGTAGTTTTCCCTCAGGACATCTGGATTTTCTTCGTGAAAGAGAAACTACTGGAAAAGATAAAATAACATGAAAGATGGAAAGGTACTGAATCTATCTCATGCCTCAGAAACCAGAGTTTGACAGAAAATCGGAAAGCTATTTCCTTAACCTGTGTAACCTGCATTTTTTTTTTTTTTGAGGTACCCAAAGTAGTAATCTTCTTTTTTTTCCCCAACGACCATCTCTGCTGAAACTACCAGTGAACAACTAAGAAGGAAGTTGTGTGTGCATGTGTACTGGTTAGGGGTTAGCAGTGGCTAGAAAGGGCACTGTATTTGCTTCATGGGAGACATATATAATCTCCACAAAAAGCACAAAGGGTTAAAGTGGGGAGAAGAACACGGGGAGCAATGTGTATCAAGAATGATTGTCTTCATGTGATCCGTACAATTAGAATATCAACAAACCAGATAGGAGGGTGTTATATACTGAATAATGCAGTCCCCCCGCTCAAATGTTAAAGTCCTAACCTCCAATGTGACTGTATATGGATATAGGACCTTTAAGGTAATGAAGATTGAATGAGGTCCTAAGAGTGGGGCCCTGACCTGATAGGATTGGTGTTTTTATAAGCAGAGGAAGAGATACCAGAGATCTCTCTCCCTCTGCGTCTGCACAGGGAAGAGGCAATGCGAGGACATAGGAGAACACGGTCATTTACAAGGTAGGAAGAGAGGCCTTGATAGACACCGACTCCGCTGGTATCTTCAGCCCGGATTGCTAACCCCCAGAACTGTGAGAAAATAAATTTGTTTTTTAAGCTACCCAGTCTGTGGTATTTTGTTATGGTAGTCTGAGCAGACTAAGGCAGAGGGTAAAAGAAGTTATCTCCTCTTCAAAGAAAAATCAAACTAGTCAAGAGCTTCCCAATTTCTGAGAATTAGCCATACAGTGAATGCCATTTATGGATTAAGGAGATTATTTAAAGATTTCAATAGGAGATGGAAAAGGGGCGAAGGGAAACCCACCACAGCGCCCATTGCCAAGTACTGTATTTGCTTCATTTTGCCTCATTTAAGAGGGAAAATCAACATAAGATATATTAAAGGTAATTTACAATAAAACAACTTTTAAATTATCTTGAATTTAAAATAACTTAAAATAACTTGAAATGAGTAAGTGCAGCAGCTTCTAAAAGAAAATGTCAGGAATGCGTAAGGAATTCTTAATAGAATGTTAAAAATGTTTTAAAAAAGAACATCTGTGAAAACAACAATGAAATTATGTGATAATGAAACAGAATGGGGAAAGATTACAAATAAGTTTAACATGTAATGCCAGAAATAAAGTCAACAATTAATATACTTGATATTGTGGAAAACTGAATCAACGTTATAGATGACAAATTTGAGAAATTATTCAGAGGATAGAGCTAAGTGACAAATACATGAATAGAAATAAGGTGAAAATAATCACTCTGAAGGACAAAGAATTTAGGTTATTGCAGAGATTATTGGTAGAAAAGCAGACAGGGCTCAAATAAATGAAACAATGTTTTTAAAGTTACTTAGAAATGTCATAGATGCTGTGAAATTAACAGGATGGGTGAGACAACAAAGAGTTGTCTCCTATCTAGTGTAACTAAAACTAGATTAATGCAATTATTAGAAATATATAACAAAGGTTATTGCTATAATTTCAATTGTAGAACTCAATGAGAGACTTCCACTCCCAGAAAGATAAACTAAATGTACTTTTTCGTTTTCCCTCTGCTAAGGAAAATTACAAACCTTGGATATTTATATGAAAGAAGCATAAAAAACTTCTGCTAGATGGAGAAAAGAAGGTAGACTGGCGAGGAATTGCAGGTTTTCTTTTCCCTCGTGTACTGGAGAAATTAGCAATCCAGAAATACCATCAAACTCAAAAGAACAAAGAGCTCCAAGAAAAGCCCCCTCTCTCTATCCCAAAGGTGAGGAAACAGTCAACCTAATTGGTTTTGGGCAATAACCACTCTAGTTTAGCCATACACAGAGAAACAACAAACAAACAAAAAACGGTGGCCTCACTCCCACCCCTGCCAACAAAGACAGAAAGTGGAGGGTAGACTTTTACCCTTTCCAGGCTGTAGTGAGGACCCAACACCTGTACTGGAGTGCTGTCAGAGAAGGTGGAGCTGGGATGTGAACCTTCATCTCTGCCAGGAGGGAATGAGCCTCGACTCCCACCCTACGGTGTCAGTGGAGACTGGCTGGTGAGCCTGGACCTCCCCCACCCAGTGGTAACGAGGCACCCCTTCTCTTCAAGCTGAGGTGATATCAGAGGAAGCCCACTGCATGGTTCTGCAGTAACAAAGCCACACTCATCCACTGAGTCTGTAGATGCTACGCGGGAACAGTAATGAGCTACCCCTCTAGTTTAGCCATACACAGAACATACATAGAACATACAACGGTGGCCTTACTCCCACCCCTGCCAAAAAAGAAATGACACCAACTCAAAGGACATATGTGTGTGTTAGCATGTACATTTATTGTGAGAGCTAAATTTTCTGGGTATCCCTCGATAAATTTAAATTTACTTATATTTTCCCCAACATTTAAGTTGGTGCCATTTCACTTGTTATTTCCCTATCTTCTCTTCTTCTCTGCTTTCTGGTTTTCTATTTTACATGGTCTTTTACAGATGGTTAATCTATATAGTCAAAGAGGCAAGCTAGAGGGAATTTCCTTGGAAGCACCAAGTCTGCTAAAAAGTTAGCACAAATGCTCAACGGTCTCTATACTGGAAGAAACTCAGAGGTTATTATTAATATGAGCACCAGCAGATACCTAGGTTAATCATAAACAAAGACGTCATAATTCTTGCTTCAAAGGCTATCTTTACTATCTCGACATTTATAATTATTGGAGTGTCCATCATTCTTTAGCAGCACAGAAAAGTTATCCTAAATGTCTCATGCAACATAAGAAAGTTGACATTTTAATTAATCTGATGCTTTAAAGGCTGTCAGTTTAATTCTATTTGTGACTGTCAAAAAGAAAAAAACCCAAAACAAAGCAAAATGAAAATCATTAAGATGATTACTCTCTGTAAATTTAGTCAATAATTTTCTGAGGACACTTGTTCAGTGTCATCTAAAAACAGTGCTCCTGTCAAGGGTTTTTCATCATTATTTGAGATTTATGTAAAATTTTTCATCTTGAGAAACAAGCAACTTTTTGTTCTTATAAGAACCAAAAAGTGGTTGAATTAATCCAATTTTAGTTCATGTTAGTGATCAGAAACATATTTTAAATAAAAAAGCATTTCAACTGATAAAATTGATATAACATTTTTTCCTTGGAGTTAGAATGCCTTAAAAGAGCATATGATACCATTTGTTTTCAAGGCACCTCCAAAATTACAAACTGATATGACTATGATTTAAATACTGAATATATTTCTGGTGACATGCATATACAGATATTAATAGGCAAATGATGGACTTCCTTTTAGCATTTTAAAGTAGAGAGAAGAGACTGATATTAAGTAAAAACAGAATACTAAACATTTCAAGAAAATAGTCACTGGTATTCATGCCAGTGTTCCAACCTCAAAATGCTCCACATATCTTTTTATCACTACAGATGAAATTCTTTAGATATTACTAAAATATTCTCAACAAACCAGTCCCTGTCCATCCTAGTCAAAATCGGAACCAGACTTTTTACTATGGCTTTCAAAGGTTTTCAATGCCAGAACATTACTATCAGCACTTAATTTCTTACTCTGAATCACATCCCAGAAGAGATTCAGGCAAAACTATGATGTTGGAAAAGGAGTCTTCAGAACTTCTCTACCGCAATTTCTTTACTTCTGTGTGACAGAGCTGCCCTGTCAAATGCACCCCAACTGTCTCATTATGTCACCTCCTAAGGATGAATCCACTCCGTTCAATCCACTATTATGACTCCAGTGGACTGGGTCTAACTTAACCTTTCCCACACCAGTCCTACCTGGTCATCAACCAAATTAACCTCTCCTAAGTCCTATTCGACTGACTTATATTATATATAATTTTAATTGTTGAGTTAGTTTTACCTGAGAGGGAAATGGCTACGAATTCTTCTCAAAACGTACCAGCATATTATTAGGAATTTTTACGGCTTGGGAGAATATTCTGGTTTGTCAGAAGAGATATTTTGTGGAGAGGAGGACTCTTTGAAATCTATGTCAGTTTGGTTACTCCAGGAAGCACATGCCAAGGAGTCAGAAGTAGAAGAGTTTTGCTGGGGAGAGCACCTGAGAAAGATAAAGGGGACGGGGGGCAGGAGTCGTCAAGTGTCTTAAGACATTAATGCAGCTCTGACACTTGTAAAAGGGTAAGGGTCATTGAGTGGAAACTGGGGTGCAGCTCTGAGAATGTCTTGGGCAGCCCGATGGGGAGATTCAGCATAAAGACTGGGCAGGAATGGCCAGACCCCAGGCACCCACTGTGCTCAGTTATTGGCTCACAGTTACCAAGTAAGATGCCCTTGACCTGAACACCGGGGTAGATCCCCAAGGCACTGCAGCAGGAGGCTGTCAGCTAGATTCTTACTGTAGGGAGACCCGAAGGAAACGGCTGCTGAAAATTCACCCCCTCCCCCCCCCCAAAAAAAAACCACATCGAAACGCTGCAGTGCTCGGCCCAAGCGTTTCCTTTTGTACACAGTTTATTCTGAACCCACACATATTCATCCACTATGTTATTTCTGTATTTTTGGCTTTTTTTTTTTTTACGGTACGTGGGCCTCTCACTGTTGTGGCCTCTCCCGTTGCAGAGCACAGGCTCCGGACGCGCAGGCTTAGCGGCCATGGCTCACGGAGCCTAGCCACTCCGCGGCATGTGGGATCTTCCCGGACCGGGGCGCGAACCCGCGTCCCCTGCGTCAGCAGGCAGACTCTCAACCACTGCGCCACCAGGGAGGCCCTTTGCCTATGTTTTGACAAACGTATGAAATAACTTTTATCCTTCT
The DNA here is from genome assembly GCF_003676395.1 of Aethalodelphis obliquidens. Lineage (NCBI taxonomy): Eukaryota > Metazoa > Chordata > Mammalia > Artiodactyla > Delphinidae > Aethalodelphis > Aethalodelphis obliquidens. The sequence continues at coordinate 20,158,645 of NW_020837969.1, read as the reverse complement.
CCTTGGGGCCTCCGTCCCTTTGCTTTTAATTTTATTCAGTTCTGTAACTTATTTATTTCTCCACTTTTGTTCATTATTTAATTACTTTATATATTTAGGCAGATCATTACACACACATAAGGTAAGCTCATTATTTGAATAGGTAATATATGCTCTTTGTAGAAAAATCAAAGTATACCCCCATTTTTATCTCTAGGCTAAGGACCAACTTCTTAAGGTACCTTCACTGATTATTCCCACAAATCTACAAGCTTCTAGCACATGCTGCGATCCCCTGCTATACTGCAAAGCATGCCTGTAATACCTAGATTGTTTCATATATGTTAAAACCCAGCTAAAATGAGAATCCTTTCTACACATTTTTATATATCTTAGTTCAAAGAGTTCTCTGTGAGAATAACCTATTCATGTAGAACAAACATAGCAAAATAGAGCACACATGGTAGTGGCTGGCATGTTTTTCTAATAAAAGTGCTGTCCTATTCCTGTGACTGGATGGCTTGATTTGCAGTGCCTGTACCTAGGATATTTCCTGTATTCTTGATGGTGATATCTGAGTAAGACCGTGTGCCTGTGAATGCCTGGTAATATAAGCTCACCTATAATTTTAGAAATTCTAAAAAGAGAATGTAACTGTATGATCTTTAAATGGTATACCAATTTAGGCAAACAGGATAAAGAGAAATCTCTGCTAAATGATATCTATCCTTCTGGAGCCTCAGGTCTGCAAAATAATTCTGAACCAAGAGCGAGCTTGAGTTAGTTCTGCTTAGCCCTCAACAGGGATTAATATGGCCAAGAAGGGCAGTGTGGAATGTGATGCCGGTGCAATGGGATTGGCCAATCTCCCACCCAGCAGGGGCTCTGACTGACTAGGGGCTAATGCCTCTGACCCCTGGTATTCCTTCTTTCCCAGTTAACCTGCCTGTCATATGACAAGCTTTCTATGAAAGCTGAGAAGAATTGCATATGAGGTATAAGACAAGAACGAAAGCAGGGAGAATACATAGGGTGGCAGACAAACAGATACAATTTAAAAAGAGGAAGGCAAAATGGAGAACATTTTGAATATATCATGAAACAGAGCCACAGAAGAGTGAGAGACAAGATCAGTCTGGCTTCTGAGAGGTAAGGAATTACCTTCACATCAATATTCTATTGGATGAACCTCTTGGGGAAATTACCCTTCTTTGCTGTGCTTTATACTGAATATGGTTCTCTTTTAAATTACACATGATAATGCATGTAAGACACTTGGAGCAGCGCATAGTATATAACAAGCGTTCTATAGACGTAAAACACTACCAAGCACAAAAAATGCCAAAGGGACGGTAGGGAATCTGGTTCAACAGCTCTGGGTAAAGGCGATTCACTCTATAAAATAGAGCAGTGCTTTCCCAGCATTTTCACTCCAGAGTGCACACACACACACACACACACACACACACAAATGATACTACTTGTATGGCACCGAATGGTAAACTGGAAGAGACTCAAAGCCCCAGACAAGGTTGCTGGCAGATGCAGACACCTGACCCAATGGTTCCAGCCACCCCACACCTCATCTGTATGTGCCGAGGCTGAAGGGTATATCATGAAACAGCTGTGGCACATCAATGGGGGAGTTCTGCAGTAATGGTACACTGACAAGCTAAGTCACTCAGCTCTTTACCTTTTGGGAAGGCGTTCAATTAGAAGTGAAAAACAAAAACATCAGGCAGTGAGAATTCCAGCCTGGGCAGTACAGGTCTTGTCTGGCAGCTCACCAGAGCCCTTGGCCACCATATTTCCCACGACTCCCATCTCTTCTCACCACCATTGCCCTACCACCCTGTTTCAAGTCGCCATGGATTCCAACCTGGATTGTTTCTGAATTTTCTAGGGTTGCTCCCTGTGTTTGCCATTGTTTCCCTACAGCCTGTAATTACCATAGCAACCAGAAAGATCATGTTAAAACTAAGTCAGATCACATGCCCAAGTCTTTCCATCTCACTAAGAGAAAAGCCAGAAGTTGACACTGGTGCAAAGATGTGCAGGATCAGCCTCCCTCTGAACTTACCTCAGTACCCACCACAGGGCATTTACTCTGTCTTCCTTTAGTGTGATTGCTTTTCCCCCAGAACCCCACATCTTAACCAGGATGCCCCTGTCTTATTAGGGTCTTTGCACATTTTCTTATTTATTATCTGTGATGGTTAATTTTATGGGTCAACCTGACTAGGCTACAGTGCCCGTTGTTTGATCAATCAGTTAAGTTGTTGCTGTAAAGGTATTTGTAAGATGTTATTAACACTTAAACAAGTAGACTTTGAGAAGAGCAAATTACCCTTTGTAACATGGATGGGCCTCATCCAATCAGCTGAAGCCATTGAGAAAAAAGACTGGAGTCCCAGAAGGGTATGTATATACAGCCTATTGGTACTGTTTCTCTGGAGAACTTTAATCGACATTTATTCTACATACCAGTGGCACACCCTATCCCCTTCCCTGTTTTATTTGTGTCTATATTTATTGTCTGTCTTCTCCCAAATGAAGGCAAGCTACATGTGGGCAAGATTATTTTCCCCACAGCTTTAAATAGTGCCTGGAAGACGGTAGGTTCTCAACAAACACATGTCGAATAAAAATAAAAACAAATCATGATGTCTTCCTGCTCTAAACCCTTCAATACCTCCCCCTTGTTAGGTAATCGAGATGAATGAGACTGACAATGAGAAAGTAAAAAGGAAGAACAAAAGCAGTCCAAAGAATGTACAGATATGGACAACATTTAGTTGTCGGCAGGGAGTGAGCAGCCAGTAAATTAAAAAAAAAAAAGAGACTTTTCATATATAATTCAAAAGTCAGACGTTTCAGAGACAAAGGGGAGTGAGAATGTAAAAAAGCGTACTCAGCTGTGCTACTGACTTTTCAGCAAATCCAGTAGAAAAATGAGTAAAAATTGAGACTGGCTTTGGAATTAGAAGAATACATTTTTTGAGAGGAATTTTATTAAAAATGAAAAAGGATGCCTCTAGAAATAGACTTAAAAAGCATGCTTCTGGAAATACAGAAATTGATGTAAAATTTTTCTAAGTGTAGAATTAGGAGACCTGACTTCTACTACTAATTAGTTTTGTAAACATATGCAATGCATTTAGTATTTTAGTATTTCCCTCAGCTCTAACAGGAGGATTATAACATATACTTTACTTCTTTAGCACAATTTTTTCCCCAAAACTGAATCAGATGACAATGTGAAAATGTCATGAAAAATTAAATACATAAACCTGCAAGTTATTATTATAAGAATGTTGATTCAAATAATAGTGGTTTTGACAGGGTATGCTTTAAAAAAACGTCTAACTATAAAATAACTGAAAACTCGAAATGAAAAGTAGATTGTCAAAGTAAAAAGTCAAAATAGTGATGAAGTGCTAGAGCATGAATTGCAGGAGTGTTGTGCAGCATTTAATTGAGGTGGGGGGAGAAGTGAGAGAGACAGAGAGACAGAGAAACTTATGTTTTTGCCAAGCAGGCACCTGGAAGAGACTGATATCCTCTAGTGCTTTGGAGAAAATTGGAAAGAAAAGCACGAGTCTAGTCTCTCTTTCTGACTTATAAAAATACATTATTTAAGGTTATTGCACAGTTGTTTCCCCTAGAGATGTGTTTAAAGTAAACAGTGTTATCTTAAATGTGTTATTCTGTTCTCACAGTGCTTGAGGTAGACTTGTAGACTTGCCTGGAATCAGGCCGTCCAACATGGTATGATTATTCTCCTCAAAAAGCCAAATTATACTTTGCTTTTTAAAAATGAACTATGATCATGATTTTTGACAAACTGCGCACAATTTATAACTTGATGTTGAGTATAAACTCTCGTAATCCTTTTGTCTCCAAAAACTTTTACTTCAGGAAATTCAAAAGAATTGACAAATATTAAAAATCACAGGTAAGTGTGTGGAAGAAAAATATTCAAACTTGAAATTTTAGTGATACAAAGTCAGGGCGAGTAGACATTTTGTTCATGGTTTTGGAGAAAAATAAAGATTGGTTTAATGACAATATATAATTCAGACTCTATTCCTGTTTGGTGTTTAATAAACTAAAGTGATCATTACCCAATCTTTTATTACAGATTTTTTTTAGTCAAATCTGCTCCTTTCTATTCAACATCAGTAACCCACATCTTAACTATAGTTTATAAATCTATCAAATCTTAACTATAGTTCATAAATCTATCAATAAACATTGTATTTTTTTCTTATGTATTTAAAACACTTAAGGACATTTTGTAGACATATTACTATTTGGCTGAAGAAGCAAGCATTTTATACAAATAAGCTTGGTCTTTCATGACCACATTTGCATCCCAAATAGACACACAATACAGTAAAATGTTTGCAGCTGATACTGAAACAGCAGGACCCTATGGTCTTTGTCCCTCATGTCCTTAGCCTGCCTTTTGTCTGTGGAAAAACTTTAGCCCAAGAATAAGTTTCGTCAGAGAAGAAAAATGCAGATACAAAGGAAAACAGTCCAACAAGACTAAATAATAGTAGTTTAGTCATTAAGCAAAGTCAAGGACCTTAGTTCCTCTTCAAGGGCTGTAGATAATATTCTGAGCCGTATCCTATGAGCTGTCTTGTAGATACTGAAACCCTCACCAGGTGGAAGAAGTTAACTACATGATGACCAGGCTGTAGAATCACATAAGCTGCCACAATTCTGAGAACTGGCCTCAAAGAAATGGGAACCGACCCTGGAACTGAAGATTAACTGTACTTAAAACAATCAAGATGACACTGACTAGACCACTGCATGACCAATTTCAGATGGCTGTCAGAGCTGACTCTGCTGTTTCTGCATGTAGCCCCCTCCCTCTGTCTATAAAGGCTCTTGCCCCCTGACTGTCATGGGGGGAGTCGGTCTTTGGACAGGAGTCTGCCCTCCCCCAACCCGGTGGCCAGCCTCTGAAATAAAGCAAACTTTCCTTTCCACCAACTTGCCTCTTTATTGACTTCTGAGCGGCGAGCAGCCAGATCCCCACTTTCCGCTACAATACTGTAAGTGTAATAGAACGTTAACCTAGGAATGAGGTTTTTACACCCCCGCAGTATTGTACACCACCTCCATTGGGACTTAGATCTAATTAGACAGTTCACACTGATATTTGTACCTTTGTGAGTCAAGGTCACTACAATTACTGCATATATGGTTCAGAGTAGAACATTCCAATTGAAGAATATTTGTGTTTAGGAAGGAAGCTCACTATCAAGGGAGGATAAGACTGGGGTTTAGAAAAATGCTTTTACTACATCTATGACTAGACACGGGCACATGTACTGAAGGGGACATAACAAACAATGAGTTAGTCTTTTACATTCAGTGTAGAAGAACAGAGGAATAGAGCACTGAGAGTATGTAGTGGATGGGCACTATGTATTGATAACTCCTCTGAAGGGTTGAGTTGGAATGAGAATTTGTACCCCCACGTCTTCCATTCCTCATGAAAATAGAAGATTTAGGTACTGCTTAGAAAGTTCTTCCTATGGTACTGCATCCTAAATATCTGATGAGATGCTAATGTCCAACAATTGCATTATAAAAAAGCAAAATTGTCCCGAGGTTATATCCATGGGGCAAAGCAGTCTGAGTGATTAAAGCTGGATACTGAAAGTAAGGGCGCTGGGGAAAAGGAGTAGGTGACAAAGATTGGATTGGGGGAATATAACACATTTGGATTCAGAAAGGTTGTCATCTATATGCATCTATCTCTCTGTACATCTATATCTATCCATCTCTCTAGATATATATTTATTTATCTCTTTATATATAATTATTTTTGAGAGCTAGACAGAGAGAGCTCTCTCTCTCTTGCTCTCAGAAATAATCATGTTGCTAAATTTGCAGTGAAAGGTCACTTTATCTGGGAATAAAGTTTTAGGAAAGTCTCACAGAGTTTATGAACTCACCGAGGGAGTAGGTATGGAAGGTGAAGCTGATGGACACAGCTTGCCCTAGTTGGATACGCACATATCTTCTCACTTACAGACTCAAAGGAGAGAGGAAAGATTATTTTAAAAAAAAATTTCTGACAATATATACAAATGTTTTTGCTTAAGAGAAAAAGTCAACTTTAGAAGAGAGTCCTCTCACTTCACTAGAAAGAGGGTTCACAGAGAGCTCTGACAGCATGTTGGAAGTCCCTTGTGTCACCCATCTGCGGCTCTGTATATTCAGGAGGAGTTGCAAACAAATTGTAATTTCAGATCCAGTAGCAAGCTTAATCTCAGCATTAATGTCAGGGTCCTCAAATATTTGTCTCATCAGGACCTGTAATGCTTCAGTGGCACACTTAAAATGATGCTGACTTTCTCCCTTTCTGTCAAGCTTTTGTAGAAAACTTCTTTCAAGTTCCTTGGGTCGGATGTGATGAGAACGGCTGACACTTGAGAAACAAACCAACACTATTCTCAGCATTGGGCCAAAAAGGCACTGAAGATATTTTTTAAACTTCCTTAAGCTGGCCTTAAAGAGTGACAGTTGGGGCTTCCCTGGTGGCGCAGTGGTTAAGAGTCCGCCTGCTGATGCAGGGGACACAGGTTTGTGCCCTGGTCCAGGAGGATCCCACGTGCCGCAGAGCGGCTGGGCCCATGAGCCATGGCCGCTGAGCCTGCGTGTCTGGAGCCTGTGCTCCGCAACAGGAGAGGCCAAAAAAAAGAGTGACAGTTGAAGCAAACATAGAAAAAGGACGATAGCCATTCTGTGGAATAGAAAAACTGCTTTTGGAGAAATAAAACAATTTCAGTTTTTATATTTTCAAGGGCAAAATGAAAGAAAGAATAGCAAGAAAGCATGACAAGTCATACCTAAAAATATAGTATCTGGGCTAAACTCACTGTAGGAGATACCTACTTAAGATGTTTTATAGAACCTCAGCCTGCAGACTAAGCTGAATTTGAAAATAATGGTGAGTCTTAACTAGAGTAAAGATTTCAGCTATCTGGTTTTCCCAGAGAATAAGGAATTTTTATGCAAATCCCAGGCACTGAAGCTTTAAAATCAGGACTATATAATTATGGCAGAAAGTGCTGTTACCAAAATATAGTCGAAAACAAAACGCACCCTTTACTCTTCCCTCCCTTTACAGAGACTGTGATGTAGTAGGAAATTTTACTACAATTTTTCAGTTGATTGAAATGTATTTCTTTAGAAAGTAAAATAGTGGAAGCTAACAGTGTTTGTTAGATTGTTTTCTTACTAAATTGTTAAACGAATATGAAGGATCTAATACCAGAAAATGAGCAGACCAATTTACAATTTGTGGTTTATACTTATCATTTACTATCAAGCTAATAGTAAACTTGAAAATTGAAATGCATGATAGAACTAGCAATACTAGGACTTTGTAATACACTGAAGTACACGTGGACAAGAATAAACATAGTTGAAATGTTTGTACTCATATAGATGCTTAGAAGAATTATGATCAATCCTAAAGGGCTTTTGGAAATTTTAAAGTGTTACAATAAAAATAGAAGTTCTTTTATTGTTACAACAAAGTCAAATCTTTATTATTTGCACTGTCTCTTTCTTTCTGTCAATAGTCTATAAATCTATGTGCATATTCTTTAGCTGCATCAGAGAAGGTACATTTGTTGCCTTAAATCTCCATTATTCATTCATTATTGACTCGACTGTCCCCACCTCAGAAATAGACTACCTAAGATTAGAAGTTTCTCCATGAATTTGCCTGCTAATTTCTAGAAATTCTTAACTCTTTATACTCAAAATAAAACACTAAATAACTTGGGATTTGCTGAAAAATAGTGTAAAGTTAGAATACTTCTGATCATAATTTCCACTTTCTATTACAGACATTCAATTACTAGAAACACATGGAAGTGTTGATGATAATCATGTTTACAATATCTACACTGAATTAGTTTTACAGAGCAAAATCTCACAAGCTAGTAAATGGAGATAATTATTCAATGAAAATCTCCCTTTAGTAAAGGACCTCTTTGACTCAGTTTGTGTTGTAGGCACAAGAAATGTTTATCCTAAGATGAGTATTATCCCAGGCAGTAGTCTTCATGGCATGGGAGATGGAGCTCTCAATGTATCCTCCTTTCCTGATCAAAATACCCTTCATCTGGTAATAATAATCTTTTTTCTTATTTTTTTTTTTTGCAAAAATACTATATTTGCCTGGAAAGTCCTTTATAACACAGCCTTAACTAATTTGAAGGTAAATTATGCAATCTGGTATATATTTTCCTGTGTCATTTTTAAGCTATTTGTCCTGTCTTCCCAATAATAATACACTTTCATGGCAGAACGTGTGTCATCTAGTCCTTTTCCCTCTTGAACAGTATCTGGCAGAATATTGGGTGTTTAGAAAGGTATATGTTTGTTCTTTGGCTACTTCAATGTCATAATCTGTGAGTTTCATTCTGGAAAACCACTGAAATGCTATTTCAATGATGATTTCAATTATATTTCAAATCATTGCTAAAATGGACTATTTATGGAATAATTATAATATTCCATAATAGTATATACTTGAAATAATTATAATACAATGGAATGGAATGATTATAATGATTATATTATGACTATCATATTTTAAGTTTTTTCTAAATCATTTTCTTGTTTCCCATCTTTATGTGATACAGTTAGACAAACTAAATATTATATACTATCATATTTTGAACAATGAAATACATCTTGGTATTTACTTAAATCATAAATGACATCTAGGTGCTAATGTTTTCCAGTTCCAGAAGAGGCTTAAGAATTATAGTAATTCATAGTATCTATTTTTTTTTTTTTTTTTTGTGGTATGCGGGCCTCTCACTGTTGTGGCCTCTCCCGCTGTGGAGCACAGGCTCCGGACGCGCAGGCCCAGCGGCCACGGCTCACAGGCCCAGCCGCTCCGCGGCATGTGGGATCCTCCCGGACCAGGGCACGAACCCGCGTCCCCTGCATCGGCAGGCGGACCCTCTACCACCGCGCCACCAGGGAAGCCCCATAGTATCTATTAAATGCTTTACAGTTTACAAAATACTTTCATATACCTAAATCACTGAAAATCTGTTTTGTTTATAGACTAGAGTTGTTAACAACCTAAGAATGCTTTTGAGTCAATGCAAGAGACTTTTCATAATGAAACTTTCCTACCCCAAATCTGCAGTGAGCAAAACCAAAAAAACCAAACCAGGCTTTCTAGAAGATAGCAAGTGGTCTGATGCTTCTAAAAGAAAGTTTATATAGTAAAGGTCTACAGGGAGTGCTGAAGAGTCCTAGAGAGGGGTCCTCACTGATCTCGGGAGAATTAGAATCTAGCTACTACGGTCCTAAAGTAGCAACTGACTAAAAGCCTCTTACAAGTCAATGACTTCCTGCTAGCACGTATTTTAGTCCCACAGTGATAATTTCAAAGATCCTAAATCATCCAGAACTCCCAATTGTTGATATTTTTCCTTATGTCTATGCTAAAAAAAAAAAAAAAAAAAAAAGGACCTGAAAAATTTTAAATTATGGTGGAAGTTGAAGTTTTTATTATAGTGTTCAGAGCTTGAGTAACCATAAAGTTAAATGATGTAATTACAGCAATTAAATGTGGAACAGGTAGGACATATCCAGCATACTGTATGTCATACAGACAAATTAATAATCACCCACGAACTAGAAATGTTATATGTGTTGAATGTTAACATATTTGAAGTTGATGTCTATATTAGCAGAACTTACGATAATCAAAGAAAACCACTTAAATATTTAAAATGATTACACAGACAAACAATATCCATAATAGTATTATTTTTTCCTGTTTGTGTATGATATACCACTGAAAATGGACCCTCTTAGGAAAAGGTAAGAAAACTTTCTAGTCTTGTTCTCCCAGAAGGCTTGAAGTGTTGCTATGTGTATGGATGTTCATTGGGCAATCTGGGTACATGTTTGGCCAGTGCTGCTTTTTAAGTCAGATCTAAGTCACTCGAAGAGAATAATGGATAGCCTGTGATGAGTGATGATTCTTTGGAGAGATTCCACGTGTACATAAAGGAAGCGGGTTCATCAGTTTTAAGCCCTACTGGGCATTACAAAAATGGATAAAGTGGCCTTTCAAAATAGGTCCTCCAACCAGATCAGCCTAATGGGATAAAACAGATGGTAGAGGCATAAAAAATATATTCAATTTGATATAAACATGTATGGCAATAATTGTTTTCCAAAGTTAGCAAAGGAAACAATTACCTGCATTGCATTTCATAAAAGACATTGCCAAAAGGTTTCTACTTTCCAAAATACCTTGACTATTGGTTTAGAATTTTTTTTTTTTTATCAAAGATCAATTACGTTGGGCCAAGTCACTGTGTCACCAGGAGTCTTCTTTTGAGATACAAATACACTTTAGAAGAGGCTACAGAGCGTGTGCAGAGTCTGTGAGGAAAAGGTAACCAGTATACAAAGAAAGAAAAGCTGGCTGAGGTGTGATGGGAGAGTGGGGGTAGAAGGGACTGCTGAGCTTTTAGGTGGCATCTTGATGTCACTGGTCCTGAGGGAGGACCTGTACTGAAGATAGGAAGGGAAATCACAAAGCTCCCAAATTAATCTATTTTGCTACTTTGGCCAACCACAACCTACAGAACAAATCCAGCCCACCACTTGTTTTTGTAATTAAAGTTTTATTGAAACATAACCACACTGATTCATTTACTTATTGTCTATGGCTGCTTTTGTGCTACTGATGGCAGAGGTGGGTAGTTGTGACCTTATGTCTAACAGAGACCTTATGGCTGACACAGACTAGACTATTTGGTGCTTGCCCCTTTACAGAAAATTTGCCAAAGCTTGCAATAGAATAAACCCATAGTCTGGTTACTCTACTTAAAAAGTAATGAAGATCTAAGTAAATAAAAAGGAGGCATGCATCTGTTTTTATCCCTCACATGGAACTGTATCTTACTTTATATTTCTGGTATAAGGGGCACCCTTCCTCAGCCTCTCTAGTTAGTTTCTTAGCTTATTCAAGTGGACACAAGGATTTGCTGAATACTGAAATGATTATCATTTTGAAATGTTATGATGCGTTTACATGATGTTTCCTACTATTAACAGAAATGACTACATAATGAGAAAAATCTACAAGCTGGGCTATTTCTATTTTTAATTGAATGAAAAGCATAACTAAAGTTTTTAATTAAACATTTTAAAATTGTAGTTGACTTACAATAATATATCAGTTGACTTACAATAATATATCAATAATAATATATATATTATTGATATATATCAATAATATATTACAATATATTGTAATATATTACAATTGATATATCAATATATCAATATTTCAGGTATACAACACAGTGATTCAATATTATAGGTTATACTCCATATAAAGTCATCATAAAAGATTGTCTATACTCCCTGTGCTGTACATTACATCCTTGTAACTTATTTATTTTATACCCAGTGGTTTGTACCTCTTAATCCCCTTCACCTCTCTTTCCCCTCCCCCGACCACACTCCCCGCTGGTAACTGCTGGTTTGTTCTCTGTATCTATGAGTGTGTTTTTGTTTTGTTATATTGATTCATTTGTTTCATTTTTTAGATTCCACATATAATTGAAAACATCCCATATTTGTCTTTCTCTGCCTTATTTCACTAAGTATAAATCATAAATAAATCTTATTCTAGAACTGAAAACTTAAAAATAAAATTCAAATTGATATCTGCTACATTAATTTTACAGCATTTTTAAACAAAATTATTCATCCAAAGTAATATATGTGCCAGAATACAGGCCAGTGGAACAGCTGCTTATTTATTCTGTAAATCATTCATATGAGGTAAGTACTAGGCTAGAGACTGGGGATGCAGAGATGTAGACACGATCCTTTCCCGTAAGACAGTCACAGATGAGTGTGGGGACAGACTGTAACTATATCATGGGGTAAGCGCCACAGCAACTCTTACCTCGAGCAGCCCGGACCTTTTGTAGAGCAAGTGGCTCCCATGGTGCCCGCAGAGTGGGAATGAAGTTCCCTGGCTGTTTAGTCAGAAATTTGTAGGTTTGAATCTTGCCTCTGCCATTTTCAGATGTGTAACTTTGGGCAAATTTCTTAATTTCTCTTGTCCCCTCCCATCTGAAATGTGGCTAATATAAGGTTGTGAATACTGTATAATATTGAACTTGAGTTTAGCACATTCATGAATTAGATTAAGACCTGAAAACAAGTTGGCTATTCATATAATTATTGCTAAACTGTAGACATCTCCCTTTTTTTCTCTTATCTAACCTTTAATCATTGAATATGTCATCATCTACCTCTACTGAATTTTAGTGTTGTAAGAACCAGCTATAACAGTGGGCTTATAATTCAAACCCGAGTTTTTGTTTTATTTTGGTTGTAGAGATTTTTTTCCTTAATATTGAGCAAACTGAAGAAGTTTTGGTTCATAGTCCACACCTGGAAAAGACTACACTCAACTCACTGCTAGCCCAAACCATCACATCCTGTGATCTGACTACAGTCCAGTTACTAACACAGAAAAGAAGAAACTGACAAAAAACCGTGTCTTAATAAAACGGTACATCACTGTCAAAGAGCATATGGAGAACCACATCAATAAAGCCACCAGAATCCGAACAAATTGAAATCTATTAAAACATGTGTTGCCTAAAACTTGTCATCATTTATCATCTTTATGTGTAGAACAGACAGCATGGTGTATTAAAAAGAGCAAGGGTTTTATTCTCAGAATGTAGCTTTAAATCCCATCTACATCACTTACGGGTGTGATCCTCAAAGAGTGAGTATTTGTGATTTCACATTTGCCCAGAATTGCTTCTTCCATGGTCCTCACATTATAATCAATCACATATCCCACCCTCCCACTGCAGTGTGTGAGGAAAAAACAAACACACAAAAAAACCCAAAAAAAACCCTGCCTCCCTGATTGGTTCAGAGAGATGCATGTGACCAAAGCAAGACCCATTGGTCCTTCCTGGGATTGTTACACAGTCTTTGAGAAAAGAGAAGTTGCCTTCTTAACCTAGGAAGATTAGACCTTGGTAACAATTTTGTCTCTCTGAGGAGTAAATCCGGGCAATAACAAGCAGAGAGATAGAGACTTAAGGGCATCTGTGAACCTGTGAATGAAGCCCTGATGGTATCATGCCCAGAAAAAGCAGAACTGAGGGAGAAAGAGAGCCTCAGTAAAGCCACTCATAACAGATTAACTCCAAAAACATGGGATTTTTTAAATTAATTAATTAATTAATTATATTTTTGGCTGCATTGGGTCTTCCTTGCTGTGCATGGGCTTTTCTCTAGTTGTGGCGAGTGGCGGCTACTCTTCGTTGCAGTGTGCGGGCTTCTTGTTGAGGTGGCTTCTCTTGTTGTGGAGCACAGGCCCTAGGCACGCAGGCTTCAGTAGCTGTGGCAGATGGGCTCAGTAGTTGTGGCTTGTGGGCTCTAGAGCACAGGCTCAGTAGTTGGGGCACACGGGCTCAGCTGTTCCGTGGCATGTGGGATCTTCCATGACCAGGGATCGAACCCGTGTCCCCTGCATTGGTGAGCGGATTCCTAACCACTGTGCCACCAGGGAAGTCCCAAAACATGGATTTTGATAACACTAATAGTTAAGTCACAGGGTGGGTCCAAGATGGCTTCAGATTTTGCCACTTGCCTCTTATAATAGTGTCCCATCCACTCTCAAACATGAGCTGGTTTGGAATAATTTCTCCCTACTCATAGCTCAGTATCTGTATCTTACCCACATAAAATATATTAGTAACATCTTTTTCTGCACCTGCTGGGATTAGGCTTGAAGTAAAGGACAGCCAGGAACATTGCTACGAAACCTGTAGAAAGGATTAAGTGGTGAGAAGTTTTGGATTCTCATTAGTGTTATTCCTTTCCAAGTGTAGAGTAAGGGTAATCTAGTATAAATTGAATAGAAACATTCTTTTAGTTTTTACATTTATCGAAGCAGAATTAACAGAAGACAGAGAGAATATCCCTAACACTTCCCACACAAGAAGATAAATTGTAACTTCAATAGTCTTACACAAAGATCATCATGTTTTATGACATGTGAGAAGTAGTGAAGGAATTCTTTTTGACAGTATTTCATATGCTAATATTTTCAAAGCACCTGCTTAAAAATAAATCATGTACATTGCTATACATAAGACAATATTACCCTTACTCACTGTACTCTGGCATACTTCCCAGCATAGGAAGGGCAGACCTATATTACAAAGGCATCGTGGTAAGTACACATCTGAATGCTGTAGCCTATAGGGGTGTTTTTTAAAACCCAAATATTTGTGAATAGTTACTCTAAAGAGACTTCCCTGGTGGTCCAGTGGGTAAGATGCCGCGCTTCCAGGTTTGATCCCTGGTCAAGGAACTAGATCCCGCATGCATGCCTCAACTGATTCTCAAGCCGCAACTAAGAAGCCCACATGCCACACCTAAGAGGAGTCTGCATGCTGCAACTAAAAAAAAAAAAAAGGTCCCACATGCTGCAATAAAGATCCCGTATGCCGCAACTAAGACCCAGCGCAGCCAAGATAAAATAAAAATTTTAAAAATAATAATTACTCTAAAAACCCATGTTACTAATTGAAAATCTGCATTTCTTTTTTTCTCTTGGTAGCTAAGATCCATATATTATTTTGGACTGAGAGTATGGTAAATGATGTACAGTTTTATGTAAATGGTATGATTATATAGGTTTTAGATTATTTGAGGAGAGAAAATATGTAGTTTTAATCTGACCCTTCAAAAGATGATGACCCAAACAGGAAGCAACCAGTGTGCTTAAGTGCACCCACTGACTTCCAAAGTCATTTCTACAGCACTGTCACAATCTCTGCGTGAGTCAATTTCAAAGGAAGTCTATTTCAGAACAGGTTTGCCACTTACACCTTCTGAGTGTTCTCCATCCAATTATGAAACTATATCATTGAAAGACCTCCCAGTATAATTAGTCCGTTTTCTTTCAATAGTCATGAACTAGGTGAATTCTCATCTTCTTTAGCTTTTCATTAAATTACATAAGTAAGCAGTGGTCTTGTTTTCAACAAAACGTTGAATGGCTAATCTTCATTTAAAATGAAGCCTAAACATTAAAACAAAATGCCAAAGCCATGTTTGGAGACTTATTTGCCAAAACACTTTGATCTCTGGTTTTCTAGTTCAAACAGATGGAGATAGCTTTGTCACACACTTCATTTCAGATTATTTCAGCTATGCTTGTTATCACTGTGTGACAGAGAAGGGCGCAACTCACAGGCTGTAAATATGAGTCATTATACCCATTCTGGTCAGATAAGAGTCAACACCAGGCTGTGTCCAGAGGGACAAATCACAGGCCCCTAACTGCCTGCAACTCATATCGCTATGTTATTGCTACTCCCCTTACACAGTTATTCAGCTATTTAGATGGTTGCCAGTGAGATAAGTTAGCTATGGACTGAACATACTTAATTACTTTCTTTCTGTCATTGGAAAAAACTGATTTTCATCAAAGGAAATTAGACTTTCAAGAGCGATAAACGAGGAGGGAATGGAATGGTCTTTGCCAGAGCCTTCCCAAATAAATGTATGAAAAATTGTCCCAGCTTATGTGAAAGCTGAACATTAAATGAGTGGAGGTAAGATAACTATCTTTTGATAAAAGAAATTGGTGTCATTGGGTGCATTTGACAGATGGTGTGTTGAATTGGCACCACCCAAGTGAGGCCATCTTATCCTCCAACAGAGGTATGAACAGTACATCCCAGGTTTTGACAGGTTTATTTCTGTTTCTCATTTAGTTTGAGCCCCGGAGCACTCATTTTAGTACTCAAAACTCCCTTTCCTTCCTCTCTGGCAAAACAGCCACTGCAAACTCAATTTAATTTGCTCTCATTCCCCATATCCAAATCAATCCTCAAATCAGTAATATGTGATGATAGATCCAGATGTCTTATGCTACAGTACTGGCTATCTCAGGATGGTTTGGCAGGCTGAGAAGACAAACCAAATAAGATAAATCTATCACTTTAATGAAAAAAATTAATTACAAGCAAGTGAGAGCCACATATATTGAAATCAGCGTTTGCCTTGCAGTGTACTGAGATGTGGACGCTTAGAAATAGGTTGACTGTCCACTCCTCACTGTAAAGGAGGACATGCTCCCAAGTTAATAATTAGTGACCCCATTGCACTTCCCCCATGGTTAAATTATGCACACGTCTGCAAAAGGATACAACCAAGAGATCACTGAAGCTGTTAAAAGATAAACAGGTCTATTAAAAAATTTTAGGAGTTTATTTGAGCAAAAATCGATTGGTATCTGGCAGTGCCAAACCAGAAGGGGTTAGTTAGGAGCACTCTACCTACAGGAGCTCGGGAGAGACTTTTATAGAGAAAAGGCAGAAGCAAAGTAAAGAAATTATTGACTGGCTATGGCTTAAAGCCTAGTTGGCAGTTTGTGAATGGTTGTCCTTAGCATTTTGATTTCATAACCTAGAGGCATTTATAGGCTTAAGTTTTAGTTTGATGACCTCCGCTGCCTGGGCACTAGAGCCACCTCAGTCCCATGGCCTCCTTGCTTAATTAATTTAACACAACTAAGCTCGACTCAAGTTGTGCCTATCAAGACCCTTTCTTGAAAATATTTTTATTTTATTTATTTATTTTTGGCTGCATTGGGTCTTCGTTGCAGTGTGCAGGTTTTCTCTAGTTTTGGCGAGCGGGGGCTACTCTTTGTTGTGGTGCGCAGGCTTCTCATTGCGGTGGCTTCTCTTGTTGCGGAGCACGGGATCTAGGCGCGTGGGCTCAGTAGTTGTGGCTCGCTGCGCCACCAGGGAAGCCCCTTGAAAATTTTTGAATCTTGTAAATGGGTTATTTCCTGGGCAAGAAATACCTGTTTTGGATTTTAATCCACTCCCTTTCCAAAATTTGTGTCCCTGTAAGTAAGAGCTATCAAAGGGGCAGGTGGGCTTGGGGGTTGTTCCCTAACACTATGGGAAGTTTTCTTCCATGGATTAACTCTGCAGACCTCTTTCTCATTCACTGTTTGCTTAGGGAGGAAGTTCCGCATATTCCACTTGGGGACTTTGAAAGGAAGACCCTACCACATAGAGCCGGCCCTTTTTTTTCCCATTTCTTTCTGAGAGTGAGCTGTTTCTGGAGAGTGAGTTGTGCTGGGATCCCCTAAGGGCAGGCTTTGTGGCTGGAAGTAAGGGTAGAGTAGCTGACCTTGGTGCATGCGGTGCTGGCTGCCTGGGTCCGGGCATAAGGTATTAGAAAGCTCAGCTTTCTGCAAATATAAGCTCTATTCTCTAATATCTGCTTTATCACAAATTAAAGTGATATTTTGGCTCTTATGTGTTTACACTTTTGTCTTATTTTTAAATTGACTTAGAACTTGGGTAAGAAATCAGCATATTATTTATTGGATGTTTCTCAAAACGTTGACTAAGGACTATCAAGGACACGCTGGATTCTTAACCCTTCTGAGAGTAGTCAAATCGTGTAGTTCCTCTTGCTAAAATAATAGATATAGACACCAAAGATTTGGGCTGACTGTGGGCCAACTTGTTTTGTCTCTTTCTGGCTGAAATCTATAAAAATCTAGGAACAAATGAGCACCTGCTATTGCCAATTCCACCTGTGGCTCAAACTGCCAGAGAGAAAGCAAATCAGCTGCTATAGTCTCTAACCCCAGTTCTGGGTGCCTCAGGGAGGAGACGTCAATGGTGGGCAACATATTTGTTCACACACACGAGGGCCTCACTGGACAGGTCAGATTTCTTGAAAGAAAAGAATATTTTCTTCACTCAGAATTGCTCAAGCCCACAATTTTCACATTGCATTTTCACAGTCGATAGCTGTATCATCAGTGAGGATTCTGTGAAGCTATCATATCATCCTTCTCAAATTTGCTAAAACTCTATCTGACACCGCTCCTATACAATACTTAGCCACCCATCTCTCCTGCCCCAATCTGGACAAGTGACTTGCTGTGGCAGTTCTTTCAGAGTCAACATATTCATGAAACTGTTTGGCATATGGTTATACGTTTGACATAAATAGTCCAAACATCATCCACTAAGCTCCATATGGGCTCTAGAACAAACAAAAATACTCTTCCCCAGAAGTGGAAACACCTTGGTGACTGTTATCCTGTAATGTCTAGCATTTTTCGGGTTCTGAAGCTCTCTATCCTTGAATCATTTGAGTCACCATTATTCAAAATCTTCTATCCCTGTCACTGACATGGGGGTTTAGTTTCTGAAAAGGAATAACTTCAGCCATTGGTTAGAAAGGTTTTTTAATCTTACTGTAGCAGCCCTATGCCTAGGAGATACAGTCTTCAAAGCTATAGACTTAGAGCACAGAACTGACATTGCCTTCTTCTTGCATACAGCAAACACACTAATTTTATAAGAAACTGGATTTTGATGGAGGGTAAAAGAAAAATCGAATTGCAGTTTATAACTTCATGAGGGAATTTTGGTAAACTTTTATAAGGTCGAGAAAATCTAATTCTACTTGACTAAAGTGTATCTGCAGGATGTTTCTTTAACCTGGCTCTTGATTTCTGAGAATCATAATGGCTCTTACCTGCTTGACTTTCCCTCTGTGCTCTCACATGAAACTTTGCCTTCAGTAAAGATTGACAATCTTTTTTTTAATTAAAAAATTTTTTTTACATCTTTATTGGAGTACAATTGCTTTACAATGGTGTGTTAGTTTCTGCTTTATAACAAAGCGCATCAGCCATACATATACATATGTTCCCATATCTCTTCCCTCTTGTGTCTCCCTGCCTCCCACCCTCCCTATCCCACCCTCCCTATCCCACCCCTCCATGTGGTCACAAAGCACCGAGCTGATCTCCCTGTGCTATGCAGCTGCTTCCCACTAGCTATCTACCTTACGTTTGGTAGTGTATATATGTCCATGCCTCTCCCTCGCTTTGAAGATTGACAATCTTAATACGAACTGTGGCTGAAGTTTAGGTCCCAAATCCAGTGCAACAGCTTTCCAAACATAATCTACACAAGACCTGGGGTTTGTCTAGGGCCTGATGCCTGCTCAGAGATGTGTCTAAATATGCTAGACCTGCAGTTAACAGTAAAGAAATTTACTTTTCATTTTAATATCTCAGAGAATGTTGAAGGGGAGCCAAAAATGTACGCTATAGAAAGCAGTTTTCAAGATTCCCTATCTATTGTCTTATCTCACAGTCCCTGACATCTTTCAACTTCCCTCAATCCTCTCACATTGCAGTCTCCCAGCTCTCAGTTATAATGCTGATGAAGAGGATGGCCACAAGGCAAATAATGAGAATGAGTAGTATTTATTTACTAGGTAAATAAATGAGTCGTATTTATTTATATATTGTTCTCTGTGCTTTACATGTGTTAAATTGTTTAATTATCAACCCCAAAATGCTCTGGATCTGTCAGTCTCTCTCTTCCTTTCTCTACTGTTCTTTCCCAAGTATAGCCTGACAGCCTTTCTGGCTATATATTTTTTGTTTTATCACTTCTCATCCTTTCTCTTTTTAACCATTATCCATATTCTTTATCACAAAAGACCCAAACAAGGCTGTTAAGAGCTGAATTCTCCAATAGACTCAAGGACTGGAGGGAGGTAGAAGGATCTGTGGCTAATTGGGAGCACACAGACTTCAGTATCTCTTGTCTCTAACATATGTAGGTTTTACTTAATTGTAATTGACCTGCCTAACGTACACAAATTTTGAGGACACATATGAAATAAATATATACATTTTCAATAAGTATATATAAAGATCATTTCTTAAACTAGTTTTTAAATATGTTGAGGTTATGGACCCTTATGAGAATCTGATGGCACTATGAATCTTTATAAAAAATGACGGATGATGGCATATGCCCAACATCATATTTATGCTATTTACTTGATTGAAGTGGAAATACATGTCTTGTATATAAACTGTCTTCTGTATAAATGTATTTATAAAATGTTTGACTCTTATTATTTTTCATGTAAAATCTGTCACTACTGAAAAAAGAAATAGGTTTAATTGGATACATACAACAGGGAAGTACATTTTAATTCTAACCTAAAGTAAACTTTAATGACAAAGCTACTGCTGTTTGGCATGAATAAAATTTTGAAATTGTAGCAAGATCTCTGATGTGACGATGATCAAGTTGTTTCTGAAATCCAATCAATTTTGACTCTTACTTTTAATGGCAATACAGTGCTGAAACCCCTGACTCCTGAAGGTATGTTACAGAAAATAGAATCTGGGCTTCTGTTGCTGACTCTGCTATATAAGGGTAGGCTTGTGTCGAAGAAAATCATCCTGAGTTGAAATTATGTCCTAACATTTACTTTGTCCCTAGATGAATGAGGTCTAGTTTGGCAATGTCTCTGCCAATGATGGCTTCGTCAGCAAGAACACAATTATGAATGCATGTTTCAATATTTAGGTTGTCTGAGATAAAGTAATGTTTGAAGGCATTCTGCATTAGTCCAAGTATCAGAAGATTTCTGTCGGCAGCCAAGTTAATAATACTTTGTGCAGCTCAATCCTCTGAAGCTCTGGAAAGTTTTGCAAAGTTGTCTCCTCCAGTCACCTCTTCCAAAATGGCAGATTAACCAAATGAGCTTGTGGATTTTTTGGCAGCATAATTGGTACTATTTATGTGGGCTTGAACCAAAAGATTTACCTCAGTTATGAAGCCACATATGTCCATTGTTTGATGAATAATTAGTGAAACTGTTCCTGGAAAATTTTTCTCAAAATCATATTTTTTTATTCAAAAAGAGTATAGAGTTGTTTTCAAATTTAGCAATAAATGGCTAAAAGATTATTCTCTGAAAAGTTAATATATTCTGTGCAATAGAGGGGAACACTGTATTTAGGACCTATTTCCTGAGAAAA
The DNA here is from genome assembly GCF_003676395.1 of Aethalodelphis obliquidens. Lineage (NCBI taxonomy): Eukaryota > Metazoa > Chordata > Mammalia > Artiodactyla > Delphinidae > Aethalodelphis > Aethalodelphis obliquidens. The sequence goes on along the minus strand of NW_020837969.1, from coordinate 20,137,704 downwards.
ATTCTCAAAATGATGGGAATTCAAAGGTCAACTGGATGAACTGAGCATTTGCCTGACAGTAGATAAAATATTTTAGAATTTTTGAAGAGATTCCTAATACTGGTACATACAGATGTGGAAAGCCAGTGATTACACTGAATGTCACTATTGTTGCATCTTTTGTGCTCTGATTAGGTGGCATCATGGTCCATTATTCCATGATCACCATATTAAAATAAATGTCAGAAGTTCTGAAGAATTGCTTCTTTAGTGTTATTTCTTTGTTTCAAGCATTAGATCAGCAACATATCCATGGCTCACAGCTTCACCAAGTTCTCTTAAAAAATCTGAGGCTTCTTTTATCTGCAAGCTAACTTTGTGAAAAACTTCAAGTTGACATTGCGATGGATCCAAAATGCTGGGAAAATATTTTCAAATCAAGCTTTTTACATAAAAAGAAACTCCCTGCCAGGTATACTTGCAAATGGACAGACTTTGTTTTTTTATTTTCTCATCAAGACTTTTGACAAGAATCTGATACACGAGAAGTTATTTCAACTATTTGCTAAGTCATATTTGGTAATGAAATAAAGCTGAGTTACATAAATTTTACTCAACTCTAGTAGGCAGAATAATGTCCGTATCCTAATCCCCGGAAGCTTGAATATGTTACCTGACATGGCATAAGGGACTTTGCAGGTATAACTAAGTTAAGGATCTTGAGATAGAGAGACTATCCTGAACTGGTTAGGTGGGCCCACTGTGATAACAGAGATCCTTAATAGAGAAAGGAGACAAAAGGAGACTCAGAGTCAGAGATGTGAAGAAGCCGTGCTGCCGGCTTTAAAAATGGAGGAGAGCCACAAATTAGGGAATGGAGACAGCCTCTGGAAGCAGGAAAAGGCAAGCAAACAGATTTTCCTGCAGCCTACTGACACTTGCTTTTAGCCCAGTAAGAGCCAGTTCAGACTTCTGTTCTCCTCAATTAAAAGATAATAAATTTATGTTGTTTTAAGCCACCAAGTTGGTGTTAATTTGTTATAGCAGCAATAGAAAACTAGTACATCAACTTTTTGAAAAAACTGTTTTTCACATATAAGCTATGCCTTGGGTTAAGTAAAATAAAAGCGAAGTTCCACAATCACAATGCATTTGTTGTTGACTTAAAATCCTACCGACCGAAAACTAGTCTATAAAAAAAAGGTGATAATGATTCTGAAGAAGCAACGATGAAGAGTAACGTTCCCTGTAGTACCAAGTACTTCTGGACATAAAAATGCCTCCATGGCATAAAGTCATATATGGAATTATTTTTGATTGGTCTGTTTCTGGGTTTTGTAGATAACTGTTAGAACAGTAAGAAGCAAACAGCATCTACTCTGAATCAGCCACTCTAAGCAATGCATATATGTTTGTGGAAATACAGCTGATCCTTGAACAACATGGGTTTGAACTGTGCAGGTGCACTTATACATGGATTTTTTTTTTTTCACCAAATACTACAGTACTACAGCATCCATGGTTGGTTGAATCTGAAGATGTGGAATCTCGAGAGGGAAGAACCAAGGATAAGGAGGGCTGACTATAAATTATACGCAGATTTTCAACTGTACGGGGTCAAAGCCCCTAACCCCACCTTGTTCAAGGGTCAACTATATATGTATGTATATATGTATATAATATATAATATATATATACATACATGTATACTTACTACACATAAAAATTTAATTCTCACTACAACTCTTCAAATTATTTTAATTCTCATTTCATGAATTTATCCAAAAAACAGTTATTAACCACTTACTATGTTTCAGGCCCTGTGTAATCAATAGGATCTACATAATAGTTGCCTTGATGAAGATAATGTAAAATTTTCAGAGAAAGTAACTGAGGTCCAGAAGAATAAAAAAATGACTAAATGAAGTCCAGTCACCAAAGCCAAGAAAGAAGTTTTCATTCTGGAAAACAAAAGTTGTGTTGCTTTTATACTCCTTTGCTTTTGGCTTTCCTCTACTTATCCATTCTTGACTCAGAAACCAAAAATGTACTTCAAGCATTGGACCATACTAGCTGTGCCCAAACACTTTTTGCTTTGTTAATATCCTCTAATTTTCAGGATTAGCTAAATTGCCACTGATGGCTTATCCTACCCCTAAATATAAATATGCTCAACCTTTTATTCTTTCATAGTTTCCTGTTCTTTAATTCTTTAGTACTTATCATTATTTTAATTATGCACCTAGTTTATAGTGATTCACTTAATGTTTGATCTCCTGCTGGAGTTTCATGAAGACTGGAACAATTTCTGCTTGTTTGTTCCTTTATCCTAATTCAGTTTTACCAAGTGACTAGTATAGTGTATGGCGTATATCATTTACTTGAAATATATTTGTTGAACAAATGTAGATGTGAACATTTAACCTTTGGTATAGGGCATGCACCCACCAACAAAATCGGGTACTGGAGCTCTCTTACTATGTCAGGTGTTGACTCTTGGGTATTGAAATATGGGGAATTAAGAGAGGTCCAAGAGATTGGCCAGTGCAGCTTGGGAACACTGTGGAACTTGTGGAACTCAGGGGGTTAGTAAGCCTAACCCTAACCCTAATATTAACAACCAGTAAAGAACTGTGTCCATATTTTAACAACCAATATACAAGCTGAATATCAGCATGAAGAGATGGATAAACAGAGCTATATCTTAACTTCTAACTTCAAAGCTTATAATACCAAAGCTCTTTAAAATTTGAACAGATTTAATCATGTAGTTTTGTCTCAGTGTCATGCCCAAATACACTTAAAACAAAGTAAAAGAATCAAGTTCATTTGAATTTAGATTCATTTTTATAACATATTTCCAAGGTTTTCTTAATTTTTTGCCAAAATGTTTTTTATTCCAGTGAAGACTTCACATGGATGTAAATAACTTACTGTATTTACATAAACAGATGATTTAAATGTTTTATATTTTTAAAATTTCAGTAGGGTGCTTTTTTCTCTTGTATTAAACTGTTTCAAAAATTCATAGTTTTAAAAATATGATTCAAATAAAATTTGTTAAAGCCTTTTATGATTATTGGAACCTTGCTTCTGTGCAACACAGCAGCTGTGGTCACACTCTTTGCCAACAATTGAGCAATGCCAACAGTTGTCTTTTGAAATAAGAATCTGGACACACACCAAAATTAGAAAAGGTAAAATTTTACAAAACTTCCATACGATAAAAAACCTACCACATGTATTTTCCAAAAACTTTTGTTGCTTTGTTTCCAACCTCTATTTTGTGGCATTTGTGTCTCTTTGCAATCCAATAAAATAAATGACTTTCAAGACTGACCATCTACCATTCTCCCCTTCAAATACTGCTCCAATGTTGCTCCAGTGACCATGAAAATATCATACACAAAGTGTTTGTGTCCCCTGCCTAATATGTTTTGTTTGGAAAACATATTACTTACTTATTACTTAAAAAGTAAGACATTTTTACTCTTTAGGAACTTCTTTATATTTTTCTTATTAAACATTTCTGATTCCCCAAGACAGATTAGTCCTTTCTCCTCTGGGTTCCAGCATCACATTGAACAAACTTTTATTCTGGTATTTTAAAAATCATAAGGTAATTGTTTTACATCTCTGCCTTCTGTACTAAACTGAGAATTCTTAAGGGCTGTGTCTATTATTTAGTCATCCACATAACCCTAGAACCTAACCTAGTGCCTAAAATTTAGTGGATGTTTCAATGAAAATGTGTGGAAATAAAGTCTTCTAACTACATCGTTATCACCATTCTTTTTTCTTACAAATCCCAAACTTAGGTAATTTTTAAGACAATTAAAAAGGCTTTCCCTTGACATTCCTTGACTTTCTTTGTTGTTATTTCCTAATTATCATTAGTGCCTTTTCATTGCTTCTATTGTTCATTTTTCCCGGTCTGTCTTATAATTCCCTTTCTCTTAGCTGAGTGACATAGAGAGAGGTAAAATATAATTTTAAAAAAAGCCTGGTTATTAAAATATACTGTCATAAACTTGTCACCTGGCACATCTGTTCTGTTCAGCTTTATGCAAAGCATTGTGATGCATTATTTATAATGCTTTTTCTAGCTCATCTATTAAAGGCAATTAAAACAAAAGGAGGAATAATGTTCTGCATCTGCTTTTACCCCAGGACCTTCTAGGAAAAGGAACAAGATGAGTTTTGGTATTTAAGAAGCTTGCTGTCTGTTAGGCCTCTTAACTGTGGCTAACACAACCTTTCACACAATCTTAATTAGATTTGATGTTTTATTTGTCTTCATTAGGAGGAAAATTAATTTTTAATTAAAAAAGAAAAGATTACTGCATCACTGGATTATTTAAAAAACAACTTTCCATTCCTTAATTCTATAAGCAAGACATAATTATCAATGACTCCAGCTTCAGGGTGATAATCTAACCTATTAACTAACTCACTTGTATGGGAAGAAAGAAGAGCATTCAAATAGTTTTAACTGAGATTTTCTAGTTTTATTTTCATGAATATCTTGTGTTAAAAACTAAAACTCTTAAAAGAATTCTTAAAAGTGCAGGAAGCCTAGATTTTATATTCATACCTTCTAAAACAACTGGATTTAAGTCACATAGTACTTAGTGTGAATTTCTGTTGGTACTTATTCTTTCCTTCTTTGACACTAACAACACTATATAAATATAGACAGATAGCTATAGATATAAAAGAACTGTATTATAAGTAAACTATAAAATGGCATGTTAAAGATATATAATGAAGGAAAACAAATACTGAAGCTAATATAACTTGGGAACTCTGAAAAATGTGTAGCTCTCACTTCAAAGTTATCTCGCCCAAGGCATAAGGGAACTAGATTGTTTATATCGATTAAGAGGTGATCCTGAGGGAATTCATTTTCTTACTCACCTGGCCAGCCAGGAATTTTGGGCAAAAAACAAACAAACAAACAAACAAACCCTCAGGCAGAGAAATGCAGGAGATAAAAGCCAGAAGAATGGAAGACATGCACTGAAACATTAAGGAGAAAGGCACATAGGTTGGGCATGGTGTCTCCCTAACCATAAAGTCCACATATATGAACATGTGTTTGGTTTATAACTGACACTGACTTGAGACAAACTCTTGTCATAGCTCTAAATCTTACTAAATATATACCTTACAATATTTATACTTATGCTGTGTCTGGAATTCATTTAAGAGACAGCTGAAAGATTTCTGTGCCAGAATTCACATACTGGCTTTGCCAAAGGACCGCAAATGAATTTGTTATATAAAAGCTAGAAGTCAGTATGGTGTTAACCTGTAGTGATATGACAAATAGGTATATTTGATTATATTTTGATTCATTAATATTTCAAAATAATAGATTTTTTAAAACAAATTTTTTTGCAAATCTTTTTTTCAATAGTAGTTTAAAAATTGACTCCATGATCTAAATCTTACAAATAAAATATATTATTTCTAGTGAAACAGAAGAAAAAAATCAGTATTACAGGTGAGATTGCCAAATGGTAAATAGTGAAACAAAACAAAATTAGTTTTGAAATGCTGACTAACAAAATTTTGAAATTTAGAGTTTGTCAAAATGTACATCACAAAGTCATAAAGAACTCATCTTTTGTCTTGCTCTAGATGATCTAAAGGAAATGGATAATTTATCAATTTACTTGTGTTAAACTGAGATAATTAACAGCAAAGTCCACTCACTATTTTATAAATATAAAAAAAAATCAAGTGAAAAACAAGTCACCTTGACTATTCATTCAACCTAATGCAAAAATTGCAAACATTAAATGTTTTATTTTTTACTAGAATTTTTGCTGCATGGTTGATAACCTCCTGAGTCTTCCAAGCCTGGTCATCATGTTAAAATGATAACAAGGAGAGTAAAAATACAACATATATAATAGAATAAAGATTTTCTTTTGCACAGTACCATTTTCTAGGTTGGTTAGCAATCTATCTGGGCCAGACTTCTAACAGACAAAACTGGTTTCTAAAGCTACTTTAACAAGATGCTTTATTCAGATAGTCATAAATATGGATGAACTCTCAGAGAATACTAGTCTAAATTCTCATTGTCAGAGATGGACAAATTGCCACCTGAAAACAGTAAATAACTCTTCTTTTGCCATACAGCCATTTGTGGATTTAATCAAGATTAAACCTCTGTGAAAGACTTATACACTGAGAACTATAAAACATTAATAAAGCAAATTGAAGATGATTCAAAGAAATGGAAAGATATCCCATGCTCTTGGATTGGAAGAATTAATATTGTTAAAATGGCCATACTATCCAAAGCAGTCTACAGACTCAATGCAATCCCTATCAAATTGCCCATGACATTTTTCACAGAACTAGAACAAATAATCCTAAAATTCATATGGAACCATAAAAGACCCAGAATTGCCAAAGCAATCCTGAAGAAAAAGAACAAAGCAGGAGGCATAACCCTCCCAGACTTCAGACAATACTACAAAGCTACAGTAATCAAAACAGCATGGAACTGACACAAAAACAGACATATGGATTAATGGAACAGAATAAAGAGCCTAGAAATAAATCCACACACCTATATAGTCAATTAATCTTTGACAAAGGAGGCAAGAATATACAGTGGGAAAAAGACAGCCTCTTCAGCAAGTGGTGCTGGGAAAGTTGGACAGCCACATGGAAATCAATGAAGTTAGAACACACCCTCTCACCATACATAAAAATAAATTCAAAATGGCTTAAAGACAAACATAAGACATGATGCCATAAAACTCCTAGAAGTGATCATAGGCAAAACATTCTCTGACATAAATCATACCAATGTTTTCTTAGGTCAGCTTCCCAAGGCAATAGAAATAAAAACAAAAATAAACAAATGGGCCCTAATCAAACTTACAAGCTTTTGCACAGCAAAAGAAACCATAAACAAAATGAAAAGACAACCCTCAGAATGGGAGAAAATATTTGCAAATGATGTGACTGACAAGAGCTTAATTTCCAAAATATACAAACAGCTCATACAATTCAACAACAAACAAACAACCCAACTGAAAAATGGGCAGAAGACCTAAATAGACATTGCTTCAAAGAAGAAATACAGATGAAAATAGGCACATGAAAATATGCTCAATATCACTAATTATTAGAGAGATGCAAATCAAAACTACAATGAGGTACCACCTTACACTGGACAGAATGGCCATCATTAAAAAGTCTACAAATAACAAATGCTGGAGAGAGTGTGGAGAAAAGGGAACCCTCCTATACTGTTGGTGGGAATGTAAGCTGGTACAGCCACTGTGGAAAACAGTATGGAGGTTCCTTAGAAAACTAAAAATAGAATTACCATATAAGCCAGCAATCCGACTCCTGGGCATATATCCAGACACAACTATAATTCAATAAGATGCATGTGGCAAAAGTGTGTTCACTGAGATGAGTCGTTGATCAGTTGAACAGGTATAAACTTGGTCTGCATGAGCACCTTCAAGATGGCGGAGGAGTAAGACGTGGAGATCACCTTCCTCCCCACAAATACATCAAAACTGTATCTACATATGGAAGAACTCCTACAGAACACATACTGAACACTGGCAGAAGACCTCAGACTTCCCAAAAGGGTGCGCGAGGAGAGAGGATTCAGAGCACCACCTAAACGAGCTCCAGGGACGGGCATGAGCTGTGGCTATCAGCGCGGACCCCAGAGACAGGCGTGAAACACTAAGGCTGCTGCTGCAGCCACTAAGAAGCCTGTGTGCAAGCAGAGGTCACTATCCACAACTCCCCTTCGAGGAGGCTGTGCAGCCGGCCACTGCCAGGGTCCCGTAATGCAGGGACAACTTCCCTGGGAGAACACACAGTGTGCCTCAGGCTGTTGCAACGTCATGCTGGCCTCTGCCGCCACAGGTTCGCCCTGCATTCCGTACGCCTCCCTCACCCTGGCCTGAGTGAGCCAGAGCCCCCTAATCAGCTGCTCCTTTAATCCTGTCCTGTCTGGGCGAAGAACAGACGCCCTCAGGCGACCTACATGCAGAGGCGGGGGCCCAATCCACAGCTGAACCCCAGGAGCTGTGTGAACAAAGAAGAGAAAGGGAAATTTCTCTCAGCAGCCTCAGGAGCAGCAGATTAAATCTCCACAATCAACTTGTTGTACTTGCATCTGTGGAATATCTGAATAGACAATGAATCATCCCAAAATTGAGGCGGTGGACTTTGGGAGCAACTGTAGACTTGGGGTTGGCTTTCTATGTCTAATTTGTTTCTGGTTTTACGTTTATCTTAGTTTAGTATTTACAGCTTATTATCATTGGTAGATTTGTTTATTGATTTGGTGGCTCTCTTCCTTCTTAAATTTTTTATATATATATATTTTTTCTTTTTGTGAGTGTGTATGTGTATGCTTCTTTGTGTGATTTTGTCTGTGTAGCTTTGCTTTTGCCATTTGTCCTAGGGTTCTGACTGTGAGTTTTCTTTGTTTTGTTTTGTTTTTTTTAACAGTTTTTAGCGCTTGCTATCATTGGTGGATTTGTTTTTTGGTTTGGTTGCTCTCTCTTTCTTTTTTTTATTACTTTTTATTTATAATAATTTTTTCTCTTTTAATAACTTTATTTTTAAATTTTTCTTTCTTTCTTTCTTTGTTCTCCCTTTTCTTCTGAGCTGTGTGGCTGACAGGGTCTTGAATGAATGAATCTGGTAAAGTAGCATCTTTCAGATGAAAAATCTGAAAGAGAAATTAAGGAAACACTCCCATTTACCACTGAAACAAAAAGAATTAAATACCTAGGAATAAACCTACCTAAGGAGACAAAAAGGACCTGTATGCAGAAAACTATAAGACACTGATGAAAGAAATTAGAGATGATACAAACAGATGGAGAGATATACCATGTTCTTGGATTGGAAGAGTCAACACTGTGAAAATGACTCTCCTACCCAAAGCAATCTACAGATTCAATGCAATCCCTATCAAACTACCAATGGCATTTTTCACAGAACTAGAACAAAAAAAATTCACAATTTGTATGTAAACACAAAAGACTCCAAATAGCCAAAGCAGTCTTGAGAAAGAAAAACTGAGCTGGAGGATCAGGCTCCCTGACTTCAGACTATACTACAAAGTTAAAGTAATCAAGACAGTATGGTACTAGCACAAAAACAGAAATATAGATCAATGGAACAGGACAGAAAGCCCAGAGATAAACCCACGCACATATGGTCACCTTATCTTTGATAAAGAAGGCAAGAATATACAGCGGAGAAAAGACAGCCTCTACAATAAGTGGTGTTGGGAAAACTGGACAGCTACATGTAAAAGAATGAAATTAGAACACTCCCTAACACCATACACAAAAATAAACTCAAAATGGATTAAAGACCTAAATGTAAGGCCAGACACCATCAAACTCTTACTGGAAAACATAGGCAGAACACTCTATGACATAAATCACAGCAAGATCCTTTTTGTCCCACCTCCTAGAGAAATGGAAATAAAAACAAAAATAAACAAATGGGACCTAATGAAACTTCAAAGCTTTTGCACAGCAAAGGAAACCGTAAACAAGACGAAAAGACAACCCTCAGAATGGGAGAAAATATTTGCAAATGAAGCAACTGACAAAGGATTAATCTCCAAAATTTACAAGCAGCTCATGCAGCTCAATAACAAAAAAACAAACAACCCAATCCAAAAATGGCAGAAGACCTAAATAGACATTTCTCCAGTAAAGATACACAAATTGCCAACAAACACATGAAAGGATGCTCAACATCACTAATCATTAGAGAAATGCAAATCAAGACTACAATGAGGCATCACTTCACACTGGTCAGAAGGTCATCATCAAAAAGTCTACAAACAAAAAATGCTGGAGAGGGTGTGGAGAAAAGGGAACCCTACTGCACTGTTGGTGGGAATGTAAATTGATACAGCCACTATGGAGAACAGTATGGAGGTTCCTCAAAAAACTAAAAATAGAATTACCATACGACCCAGCACTCCCACTACTGGGCATATACCCTGAGAAAACCATAATTCAAAAAGTGTCATGTACCACAATGTTCATTGCAGCTCTATTTACAATAGCCAGGACATAGAAGCAACCTAAGTGCCCATCAACAGATGAATGGATAAAGAAGATGTGGCACATATATACAATGGAATATTACTCAGCCATAAAAAGATATGAAACTGAGTTATTTGTAATGAGGTGGATGGATCTAGAGACTCTCATACGGAGTGAGGTAAGTCAGACAGAGAAAAACAAATACCGGATGCTAACACATATATATGGAATCTAAAAAAAAAACGGTTCTGAAGAACCTAGGGGCAGCACAGGAATAAAGACACAGACACAGGGAATGGACTTGAGGACACGGGGAGGGGGAAGGGTAAGCTGGGACAAAGAGAGAGTGGCATGGACATATTTACACTACCAAATGTAAAACAGATAGCTAGTGGGAAGCAGCCACACAGCACGGGGAGATCAGCTCGGTGCCTTGTGTCCACCTAGAGGGGTGCGATAGGGAGGGTGGGAGGGAGACGCAAGAGGAGGAGATATGGGGATGTATGTATATGTATAGCTGATGCACTCTGTTATACAGCAGAAACTAACACACCATTGTAAAGCAATTATACTCCAATAGAGATGTTAAAAACAACAACAACAAAAAGCAAAAAGATACATGCACCCTTATATTCATAGCAGCACTATTCACAATAGTCAAGACACTGAAACAATTTAAATGCCCATGGACAGATGAATGAATAAAGATGTGGTACATACATACAATGGAATACTACTCAGTCATTAAAAAAAACCAAAAAAGCAAGATAATGCCATTTGCAGCAACATGGATGCAACTAAAGATTATCATACTAAGTGAAGTAAGTCAGAAAGAGAAAGACAAGTACCATATGACATCACTTATATGTGGAATCTGAAGTATGACACAAATGAATCTATCTATGAAACAGAAATAGAATCATGGAAATAGAGAACAGACCGGGGGTTGCCAAAGAGGAGGGGGTTGGGGGAGGGATCGAGTGGGAAGTTGGGGTTAGCAGATGTAAGCTTTTATATATAGCATGGTTAAACAACAAGGTCCTACTGAATAGCACAGAGAAGTATATTCAATGTCCTATGATAAACCATAATGAAAAGAATTTAAAAAAAGAATGTATATATATGTATAACTGAATCACTTTGCTGTATAGCAGAAATTAACACAACATTTTAATTCAACTATACTTCAATAAAAAAAAGAAAAAAGATTCAACCTCTGATCTCTTAATTTCTACTAGAATGTTCTTATTCTATCACGCTTAGTCATTTTCAAGAGAAGTGAAAAAACTAGCGTCCATGTACTTTACTGCACTGCTATAGTCCATACAAAATTTATTAATGAACATTAAAAAGATATTAAACGAATACCTTTGACATTGAGTTATTATTGTATATTATGAATGACCAAAAAATGGACATTTTTATAGACTTATTTGAATGCAAATGTTCTACGACATGAGATCTAATGTTGAGGACCGACAACCAGGCACTGGGACATTGATAAATTAGCTTTGGCTCCTGCCCTTATGACCTTAATCAGAAAAATTGTAACCCATCTAGAGGTCATGATACTAGTAACAAGAATGTGTGTTAAGTAAATATATACTTATATATTCATTATATTTCAGCCGTGAGTCCTCGGTTTGATGAGATGACACTGAGGAAAAATGATCTATGAGAGTCTTTTGCATCCATTGTAATTAGTGCTGCTAAACAGAGTTAATGAAGGTGTGAGCATTATTACATCCTTAATGAAAAACGATCTCTAAATATAGTGGGTAAGCTTATGATATATGAACTTTATTATCCAACGTCAAAATCTGCGGAAGATTTACCTAATTAAAGTAGAGGCTGTTTTGCCCCAGAGGAAAGAAGGGAAACATGATTTTGAAAATAAATGAAGCTCTCTGTAAGTCTCCCTTAATTTTTAACTCATGAAATAGAAAATTGACTTTTGACAGAATTCTAGACTTTTTTTTTTTTTTGTCAAGACTTTAAAAATCTCTTTACACTAAAAAGCACTATGTCTTCTTGGGGTGGGGGAATGCCTTTGTGGACAATTTGGAAAATGATAAAAACAAACGGCCAACAACCACCTTAGCGGATAAAAAGTCATTACAGTAAATGCCTTCAGATATTGTTAAAAGGAGTCCATCCATTCAGTCCTACACTGTACCAGTTTTCTACTGCTGCCTTGACAAATGATCAGACTCTGAGTTTTTTTTTTCTTTTTTTTTTTTTTTTTTTTTGCGGTACGCGGGCCTTTCACCGCTGCGGCCTCTCCCCTTGCGGAGCACAGGCTCTGGACGCGCAGGATCAGCGGCCATGGCGCACGAGCCCAGCCACCCCACAGCACGTGGGATCCTCCCAGACCGGGGCACGAACCCACGTCCCCTGCATCGGCAGGCGGACTCTCAACCACTGCGCCACCAAGGAAGCCCAGACTCTGAGATTTTTAAAACGATCCAAAGCTACTATCTCACAGTTCTGTAAATTTCAGTGCTTGTTCCTGAAGTTCCGTTGGACTTTGCTGGCTTCGATGCTCTTGTTCACAACAGGCTGAAATCAAGGTTTCCATCAGTGGAGGGAGAGAATCAGCTCATTCTAGCTGTGGCAGAATTCAATTCCATGGAACTGTAGGGCTGAGGCTCCTGTGGCCTTGCTGTCTGTCATCTGAGGCTCAGTCTCAGTTTCCTGCATTCCCCGGCTCATGGTCCCCATAATCTTCAAAGTCATCACTAGTGGAACTAGTTCTTCTCCTGTTTTGAATCTGTGATCTGCCCTTCTGCCAGCCTCTCTGACTCCAGCAAGGGAAAGTTCTCAGCTTTTCAAGGGGTGCTAAGATGAGATTGGGCCATTGGGATAATCCAGGATATTTTCTCTATTTAAGGTCTGTAACCTTAATTACATTTGCAAAGTCTTTTTTTGTGATATAACTTAACATATTCACAGGCTCCAGGGATTAGAACATTTGGGGGGAAGGGAAGATTCTCCATTGCACATACATGTTTAAGGGGAGTTCCTATTAGTCTAACTTTGTCAAGAGCAGTCTGCACTCACCAAGGAACTTTATTTCAAACTATTGCTAAACAGCTTATATTAAAAACAAAAGTAAAAGAAGTAGGCTGCTAGTACAGTTTTTATTTATATATGAGCTATGAGGGCACACCACTAGTTTTGTCTTCTTTACATCAGACTGGACTACAGTACATTCCACGCACTTTATTGTCAGTCAATCGCTATACACATGCCCAAGTCATACCTCCTATTGATAAAGAATAGATGTCTTTCTTTTAAAGTAAAGAATACTGTACTATTTCTTGGTATTCAATCTTTACATCAACCCAGACATCTCAACAGAGGATTAGTGCCACTAATAACAAGAATAAAATAAATCACTAACATTTATAAGACTGTTGCAAAGTGCCAGGTTCTGTTCTAAAAGATTTACTTTATTAATTCATTTAAATCTCCAACAACACATGAGGAGGCACTATTACTACAGTGAACCAAGGGAAAACAAGAGTGAATAACTTCCCTGAAAGCATCCAGCTAGGCAATAAAAATGATAACATTGGAATTGCAAGTTTGGCCATAGAATCTATACTTTAACCACTGCACCATCAGGCAGTCCTCAATTTGCACAGCACTGCATTGGTGGATCTCCCTGTACATGGGAATCCTACAAAGTGAGATGCATGCTGTTGTGACATGCACATGTTCTTGCTAATTCTGTGCAAAGCGAGAACTATCTGTATTGCTTAGGGAAAATTCAAAGATTAGCAGTTTCAATAGGATTCCATACTGGTAGTCATCTGTAACATTTATTATCTTGCTGTATGCCAACTAGGAAAGTAATTCATTACAATAAATGTCTTGGTATTTCCATTTTCAGCAGGCATATATTGGAGCATATCCACTGCCCATAAAATGGGTTAGATATCTTTTAAATTCCCTTAATCTTAACAATTTATAAGTTTTCCTTATATAATTTTCAAAGTATTTGTGTAATAACAGCTACGTGAATTATACACAGTAGGACAATATTATCTACATTTAAAAGGGAGAGACTTTGTAAGAGCTCTTTGAAAGGAAAACAAAATTCCATGCCAGAACACTTTATTTTGGTTAGATATTAAAATGAGCCACCTAGGGCAGATAGAGGTCAGATACATTTCTTGTGATTAAGTAAAATGATGGAGCTAGGTATTATTAAAAACATACAGACAAGCTAGCATGCTTTAAGCACCTCCTACATATGAGGGAAAATCCCTACATCTGAGGACAATGGAGCTCAGAAGGATTAAATAATTCATTCAGGGTTTATCATCAGTAGATGGCAGGGCTGAGATTTGAATCCAGATCTATTTCCAAAGCTAATTATCCTTCCAGCTGGTCAGCCTGCTTTATCCAGGTCACAGATGCTGGCTTGCATGTTAACTGTGCTCTTCTGAATTTACTTTGTTGAAATTGGATAAAGCTACTCTTGGATTTATCTCCAGTACGTGTTGGCTATTTAATATGGAGGGTATATTTTAAAAATCAATTGTACAGAAGCTAACTAGATGTTGCTTACTTCACTCTCCAAACACTGGGAAGGAGAAAAGGTTGTTTCCATTTAGCTATAAACATCTCCTTCCTCTTCAACAATATTCTCAAAGGCTTCAATCTTTCCCATCACATATTAAGTCCCCCCAAGCAAGGTGAAATGCAGATTAGAAAATGATTAGTTATAAGCTGAAACAGATTTTGAAATCATATTGCAGAATTTATGATATCTGCCACTATCTGTGCGATTTATTTATTTAACAAACATTTGTTGTGCACCTACAAGGTGTGAGATTTTAAGGTGGAAATCAATGATACAACAAGGAAGAAAACAGATAAGTGTTCCCATGCAACTTATAGTCTAATGGGGAAAAAATCAATTAATAAACAATAAACAAGTACGGGTCACCAGAGTGGGGAGAATGCTGTGGAAAACATGTCAAAGCTAAGAAAAACAAGAGTGTCGGGGTCGGGAGCCTTGTTCTGTTGTTTATTTAGAGTGTTCAGGTAAGGCCTCTATAACCAAATAATATTGGAGCAGAAATACGAAGGAACTGAGTGCAGAGAGCATTTTAGGAAGAATGAACTGAAACGATAAAGGTTCTAAAGCAGAAGAAAGCATGCTGTGGTGATGAACCAGCACGGAGGCCAGTGTGGCTAGAGTATGATAAGCAGGGGGAGATGTAGCCAGGGCCACCCACGTAAGGCTTGGTTATGATGAAAAGGACTTTGTGTTTCCTCTCATCATCAGATGGCTGGAATGCTCTGACTCACTCTTTAGAAGGCTCTTTGGGGCTCCCCTGTGGAATAGCCTGGGGGAGGGAGGGGACAGACAAAGGGAGACTAGTTGGGTGGTTATTGCAATAGTCTGGGCAAGAGATGTCCCTGGCTTGGCTCAGGGTGGCAGCATCGGAGGTGGAGGAGCTCCACGGTACGTTTGGGATATGGTAAGTTTGTGGCGCCACCAGCTGCAAAGATGCGAGAGGTTGGGTATTTCGGTCTGGGCTTAAGAGGAGACAGACGTTTAGAAGCTTGAGATCTGAGAGACAGACTGAGTTTGTCTACAGAGAAAGAGGAGAAGAGATAGGGAGAAGACACAGATAATAAAGAGGTGAAGTTAGAGACATACACTGAGGAGTCTGGGATGTAAGGCGGAGTCAGGAGTGGAGGGAGAATGAGTGGCTGAGAGATGGCGGGAGAGGTGAGGAAGAGCAGCGTCCTGAAGGCCAAGGGAAGCAAGTGTTTAAAGGAGACGCTGAGACACTGTCCCAGAGGCTGCTGACAGGTCACGTGAGGACCGAAAAATGACTGCTGGGTTTATCAACACGCAGGTTACCCTGGCCTCGAAAAGAGCTGTTAAGTGTTCGGAGAGAAATCGGGATTGAGAAAAGGAGAACCATATAACTCTCTCAAGGTATTTTGCTGCAAACAGAAGCAGGGAATTGGGGTGATAAGTGGAGGTGGTTGTGGGATCAGGAGGGTTGTTATACAGAAGTTTGGGGGGGTTGTTTTTTAAGATGTTAGAAATAACATGTTTGAACGCTAACGAGAAAAGTGAACTGAAAATTCAAGAGAGAGAGGAGAGAATTGCTGGTGTCATGTCTTGGAGGATCTAAAATGAGAACCTGTTTCCCTCTGGGGGACTGGCTTAGCCATCTGTTTAGACCAGCCAGGTCACAGTGACAAGGAAGTCAGGCAGAGCCAAGGCGTGGGCTAAAGGGATGTTGCTGAGTGCACGGGGGTGTTACTTTTCTATTTTCTTTTGTTTCCCAAGTTTTATTGAGATATAACCGACATATAAGTTTGTATTAGTTTAAGGCATGCAATACAATGATTACATATATGTATATATTACAATAATAAGTTCAGTTAACATCCATCAGCCCACATAGTTACAATTCTTTTCTTGTGATGAGAACTTTTAAGATCTACTCTCTCGGCAACTTTGAGATGTACAACACAGCGTTGTTAACTATGGTCATCTTGTACGTTACATCCCAGAACTTACTTATCTCATAACTAAAAGTGTGTACCTTTTGGCCACCTTCATCCATTTCCCCTGGATGTTTCTTTTCATAATTGCTGTTTTCTCAGTGAAACAGAAAAAGATTACTTGAGAATGCAGGTGGGGAGTGGTTAAAGATTTGAGGACAGAAGTACAAGTAAGAACGGGAAAGGTGAATGGGCTGGGAAATGAAGCAAGATCGCTGGGCAGGTAATACCTGTGATGATTTATGGGAGCTAGAATTTTAATTTTTATCATTTTTTGCCAGGGGCATGAGGAGGAGAGGGAGAAAATGTTTCTAGCCCAGGTTGTTCTATTCCTATACCATTCTCTAAATGAAGTCTTTGTTCTTTTTTTTAGAAGTTCAGGGTAAATAAGCACATCACGCCTTTACCTAGGATGCATATTTTCCATAATTGCCCTAAAGAGTCATGAGCAACATACACTTATCTAAACCTATTAATTTTTGTTTCTAAACATGTATTGATACTAGATATACATGAATGAATGAAATTCTAGTGAATTCTAATTAGTCTCTAGGCACTAATCCAAATTCTAATTCCTTCTTGTATGATACTTTACAGAATGTGAAAGTTTCCTTCAATGTATTTTGTATGAACTTATAAGAACCAGTCCTTGAGGAGAGCTAGCTATCTTTTCCTTCCTTTCAATATAAACATAAAAATTAGTATAAAAATGACACTAATATTTCCCAACTTGTATATATGCCTTTTTATCATCACAAATTAATTAAATGATTGACAGACATGGTTAACAGAATCACAGAATGTTGGAACTAGAAAGATCTCAGAGGTCATCGAGTAAAATCCATTTAATTTATAAATGATAAAACTGAGACCCAGAGAGTTTAGAAATTTGCTAATAATCTTAATCTGCTGATGAAATTAAATAAAGATTGCTTTGCAATTAGCCTGGTCCCCTTTCCACTTAACACAGTCTATTTTCTTAGGTCTTTAACTCTTTTCCTCTTGAATACATAACAAATTATTATTAAATTACATAATTGCTCACATTATTTTATCAATTTGTTTGCATATTAATTAAAGAAGCAATATATGTTCAGTAGAATGTCTTGCTCTGTGGATGTTACTGTATGTAGTGGGTCAAAATCCATGTCTACCTGGAACCTCAAAATATGACTTTATGTGGAAATAGGACATTTACAGATATAGTTAAGGATCAAGATAAGATAAATACTGGATATGGGTAAGTCCTGAATCCACTGAGATGATTCTTATGAGAGATAAGAAAAAAAAAAAAAAGAAGTACACACTGGCACAGAGGGCAAGCAAAATGACAGTGGAAGCAGAGGCTGGAGGGAAGTGTCTACAAGCCAAGAAGTGCCAACGATCACCAGAAATTACCAGAAACTAGGAGAAAGGCATGGGACTGTTGCCTCCTCAAAGCCTCCAGAAGGAACTAACCACACTGACACCTTGATTTTGGACTTTCAGCCTCCTGAAATGTGAGACAGTACATTTCTGTTGTTTAAAGCCACCCAGCTTGTGGTGATGTGTTACGGCAGTCCTAGGACATGAATACCTTAGAGAAGGAAATTTCAAAGCCCATCACCTGAAAGAGCAGTAAAACAAAGGAAATGGGAAAACAAAGAAAAACCAATTCCTTAGTTTATGGCCATTAGTGAGCATTACCATGAAGCTTCCCCACTCACTTGATAACCACATCCCTTCTTCCTTGTCATTAAACTGGAAAAATAAGGTAAATTTTATAATTTCTAACACCACCACATTCTACATTACAAAGACCATATGATACAGTGTTGGGGACAACCAATGGCAAGCCCTTCAGAATTTATCATACATATATATTTTTTTTCATGCCAGTACTGGAGAATACTACTTTGATCATGTTTACTGTATATTGCCTGAGACAAGGGTAACATCACGTGGATGTAAGAGCAATTATTTCATAAGTAGCTGCTCTGTACCAGTCTCTGTGCTAAGGGACTTTACATACTGTAGCTCATTTAATTACGAAGCATCAGCATTTATACCCAAATTAGTTTTCCACTGCTTCCTGACAAGTTATTGCAAGCTTAGTGGCTTAAGACAACACACATTTATTGCCTCACAGTTTCCATGGGTCAGGGGTCTGCACCCTCACTTAGCTGGGTCCTCTGCTCAGGGTCTCAAGGCTGCAATGAGCGTGTGGTTCTCATTCTTCTCATCTGAGGCTCAGGGTCCTCTTTCAAGATCATTCAGGTAGCTGGCAGGATTCAGTTCTCTGCAGTTGTAGATTTGCTGTTGCTGTTTTGTTTTGCTGGCTGCTGGTTGAGGGTCACTCTCACCAACTAGGGATGCCGGTCACCTGGTCTCTTGCACATGCTATTCACTACCTGGCTCTTTGCTGTTTTCCAGGCCAGGAAAAGAGCCTCTCTGTGTCTTTCACTTCAAAGCTCTGACTTTATCTGACTCAGATTTAAAGACCTCCTGAGACCAGGTCAGGCCTACTTAAAAGTCAACTACTTAGGCATCTTAAAGCTATCTTTCCCATAGACTGTAACCTAATCATGGGACTGCATCTCACCATGTCTACAAGTCCTGCCCACACTCTAGGGGAGAGGGTCTTGAAGTGTTCACCAAGGGGTGGGAATCTTAGGGACCAATTCACCATTTTGTCTACCACCGTACTACTTAATAGTGAACGTTGATGGATCCCTTGCATGTGCTTTCATATATAACTCTCTTAAATTTGGAATGTGAATATTGGCAGGGGTTTCAGAGATCATTGGCTTAATGCACTGTGGACGCCCTTGCATTTCCTGCTTCCTTTAACATTTCTCCTAACTTAATATGCTTTTAGAATAATAACCTTACAAATGGCCCCAGCAGCCTCACATCTTTTGTTCTCACTTATTTCTAATAGAGGTGGATCATCCTTCCTTAAGTTTCACACGACAGCAACAATATCTAGAGTGAAATGTGAGTTATGTGTTTTTCAAATGAAATGAAATGATTAGAGTGGGGGAACATGTTTTAGAGTTCTGGTAATAGATATACTTTTATCATTTTGAAAAAGGGTTTTCCTAGAAGCTCCAAATGAGACCTCTCAGAGCTTCCTACTGAAATAGCTGCAGAACATTAAAAAAGAAAAAAAAAGAAAGAAAGAAAACTCACAGCAGTATTGGGAACTAGGCCTAGGAACCAACCCAAGGGAGAGAGTCCACTCACTGCAGGGCTGACATGAATAGTGGATCGAGTAATTCCAGAACTCCCTGCTCTCCTCTAAAGCAGCGTAAACATGTCCAGATGAACGCACATGCATTTACAAAGATGACCCATCTCTCTCCTATTTTTTGCTGTTTGACCTTTATTTCAGCAATACAATCTTTTCTAAAGGTGAAAACCATGTGACTACTGATTTTTGTGTCACACTCAGTGCTGTTTTACTGACTCTATTCCAAAATCATTTTGTCAAAGTATATTAAAAAAAAAAATGGGAGGGAAGAAGGGAGACTGGCAAGGGAGAAAATGGAGGGGTGTGTGTGTGTGTGTGTGTGTGTGTGTGTGTGTGTGTGTGTGTGTG